>NC_134671.1:154241-276741 GCF_030463565.1 Pelecanus crispus | reverse complement strand
TACATGCATGGTCTTTCGTCATGTCAAGAGTGAGCAAGCTTGTGCCCCAGTTCACTGTGCTGCTTGTCACAGTACAGCATATATTTATTACAATTCTTGAGTAGATGAAGGAAACCTGATAATGATTAGCCATGAAATTTTGCATTTCAAAACATCACTGAGGATGGCTGGGCCTCCCTAAAGGTGATTTGAGCTCATTGCAATGAGCCACCTGGCCAAGCTCTTAACATGCTCATGTTGGTCATTCTGTACTTCTTTAATTACCACCTGTGTTTAGTTGCTTTAAGCTAGTGCAAATCCTTGTCTCTGCAATTCCTGGTGGAAATCTGCTGGGCCTAATTAGGTCCAGTCCTTCCCTGGGTGTAACAGTCTCCACCAGTTCTGTCCCTACTCCCTCTATAGTGAGAGCTTAACCTTTGTTTCTTGGGCTGAAGAAAACCATGAGCCATTCCCCTCCAGCTATGTGGAGTCAGAGGTTGAGAGGCAGGTTTGTGTTTTATGGGAAGAGAGATTAATTATATGCAAAGCAGCTAAGTGACTGGCAGCAAAGGTCTGGTGTTATGCACTTAGCAGCTGGTCTTGCTTTTCCTTTTACTTATTTATCAATATCCTTCCAATAACCTGAAAAAAACCACCCGCAGCACAGATTGAGTTTCCAAGACTGTGAAATTTAGGACAGCAATTACTGGTGAGAGGAGAAACTCCAGTAAAAGCCATTAACATCTCTGTGCACAGGCTATATTGCTTCTGAACTTGCTTTTTCTATTCATGATGTTAAATCTATCTAACTTGGTGTTGGCCATGCTTTGAGCTCGGCTAGATGGGAGATGGGTAGGAGAGCCCATGGAAGTTAGAGATCAGGACTGCATCCTGACTGCTACCCAGGGGGGTTAGGAGTGGTTGTGTCTACGCAAAGGAGATGATGACTCAGAAGCAAGGAGTTATCTCCCAAGTCCTGGAAGGGGAGGAAGACCCAGCTGATGGGTGATGAGTTTCTAAATGGCTGAAGTGGGGTGAGATGATTTATATACGATGACACTTCTCTCCGCAGAGAGATGGAGGCAGCTCAGACACAAAGAACTGAGAAATACCCACCTTTATTCCGTCTTAGTTATTTCCCAAAGTACTTTGTACATAAATAAATTAGAAATTACTGCAGTGCGTCTGAGCCAGGGTAATATTACAGTCATGAAACCTACTTAGACATTATTTCTTTTAGTACTCTCTCCTATCTTCATTAAGTATTTAACCAGGTAGCTATTAATCCTATCTGATGACAATCAGTGCTCTTTGAGTTTTTTCTTTAACGCCTTAGCTGCTGATGTCCTTCTGCCGACTTTGCTTGGAAGGAAATAGATTTACACCACCAAAAGTGCCTTCAAACTGTGCTGGTGGCATCCAGCAAGCTCAGCCCAGGAGTCCTGCTCAGAGATCTTCCTTCTGCAAGAAATTCCTTGTCTGTTCCTGCTGCCCCTCCTCGTTAAGCATCTGGGCCTCACTGCTGTCATGGTGGATGTTGCTCGCAGCCCTGATGGCCGATTTCATGGAGGTGTCAATCCAGGCGTGAGGCTGAGCTGCATGTTCTCCTGCAAAATGCACCCTGCCCTCATGCTCAAAGAGAGCCTTTGAGTAGTCAATGAACTGGTAAGGGGTGAAGGCAGCAAATGCCCCCAGGGAATGTTTGTCCAGCTGCCACTTCTGTATCACGTACTGGTCGCAGATGTACTGCAGGTACTCCTTGCTCACTTGGTGGATATCTGACAGATCTTGGAGGACCACATCCAGGCACTTCTCATCCGTGAGAGGCAGGAAAAACTCAGCATCGTCGTTCCAGGTGTAGGAAGCCAGGATCACGCCCACCCCACTGGAGAAGTTGTGGCTGGGGTAGTAGATAAACCGGGAAGGGCGGTCGGTGATGGACTGCCCTCCTCGGATGCCGTCCTTCTCCCAGAACTTCTCGGAGCAAGCCAAGGCTATTTTGGAGGAGCTCGCATAGTGGATGGAGCGCAGGGCGTGGGTCTTTGAAGGAGTGAGTGGTGGCTGGAATTGGATGTGCCTGGTGGCTTTGGCAGTGGATGTGACAAGGACGTAATCTGCTGTTATCATGGTTGGGGCCAGAGTGCCTGG
The DNA here is from genome assembly GCF_030463565.1 of Pelecanus crispus. NCBI lineage: Eukaryota > Metazoa > Chordata > Aves > Pelecaniformes > Pelecanidae > Pelecanus > Pelecanus crispus. Next base: position 274,614 of record NC_134671.1, on the reverse strand, counting down.
AGCGCGGTAAAACACACGGACTTTGTTTCCCTTGGTCATGATTTTCTCCACTGTGCAATTGAATCGGATGACATTGGGCAATGCTTCCTGGAAGGCTTTGGGCAGTTGGTCAAATCCCCCTGTGATTTCATCAAAACTGAAAGGAAGAAGAAGCAGGAAGTGAGGGAAGGACATTGGGGTTTAGGAACTGTAAAACCTGACCTCTTCTAGAGATGCCAGCAGAGCTTGGTGGCCCTGTGAGTCAGGAGTGATTCCCATTCAGACATGTAAATGCCACTGAAATTTCCTCTTCTGGTGGATTGCTGTGGACCAGCACAAAATGGGGTTTGCCATAAGAGACGCCGTCTTACCTCTCATCAGAGAAGACATCAAAATCCCACACTGAGGCAAGGAAGGACAGATAAAATCCAGAGTCCTCATTCAACAAGTCACCAATCATCTGAACTGCTCCTCGGCTTAGATTTCCTATTTTATTCAAATACTCCTAGAAAAGCCAGTAAGAAGACATAGCCTGGTGTTATTATCTCAGTCAGTGCATGTATTCCCTTTATATCCCAAGCCAAAAGTCATGCTCTGTTGCCTTGTTCCTGCTCCTGATCTGCTTAAAGCCTGGACTGGAACCTTTTTTTATGCAGCTCTTGTAGCTTCTTGCAGGAGATCAGTATCTCCTCTGCTTTAGGATGACAGAAGTTCTGGAGATGAATGAATAAGGGATTTGTGTCTTGGTGTACCCACTCTGAGACAGCTGGATCACATGAAAATCATAGAATCATGCAGTGTATTGCTCAGGAAATCCTCCCCAGTGCTTGATCATTCATCATGTCTGATTAAGAGACCCATGATGGAGGAACATGGCTAATCTGGATGATGCTGCAATGCTACAGGCTTGGGGAAGAGTGGCTGGAAGCTGTCCAGCAGAAAAGGACCTGGGGGTGTTGGTCGACAGCGGCTGAATATGAGCCAGCAGTGTGCCCAGGTGGCCAAGAAGGCCAACAGCATCCTGGCTTGTGTCAGGAATAGTGTGGCCAGCAGGAGCAGGGAGGTGATTGTGCCCCTGTACTTGGCACTGGTGAGGCTGCACCTTGACTGCTGTGTCTGGTTTTGGGCTCCTCACCACAAGACAGACATTGAGGTGCTGGACCATGTCCAGAGAAGGGCAGCAAAGCTGGTGAAGGGTCTAGAGAACAAGTTCTATGAGGAGCGGCTGAGGGAACTGGCGCTGTTTAGTCTGGAGGAAAGGAGGCTGAGGGGAGACCTTATCTCTCTCTACAACTGCCTGACAGGAGGTGGTAGCAAGGTGGGGGCCGGTCTCTTTTCCCAAGTAGCAAGTGATAGGACAAGAGGAAATGGCCTCAAGTTGCATCAGGGGAGGTGTAGATCGGATATTAGGAAAAATTTCTTGACCAAAAAGCTTGTCAAGCATTGGAACAGGCTGCCCAGAGAAGCGGTTGAGTCACCATCCCTGGAGGTATTTAAAAGACATGTAGATGTGGTGCTTAGGGAGATGATTTAATGGTGGACTTGGCAGTGCTAGGTTAACGGTTGGACTTGATGATCTTAAAGCTCTTTCCAGCCGTAATGATTCTATGACTTTCCAGAGCATTTCCAGTCACCACTGCTTCTCTCCTATTTCCAGATGATGAGACTGCTCTAACAGTCATGCTTGCTCCTTTCTCAGCATTTTAAGTAGAAGGCAGCATTGATTAGGGAAAAGGCATCCAAATGTGTCAACAGAGGAAGAGACTAGAGTGACTCAGATCCTTTCTCAAAGCAGGGATGTGGGTTTATCATCAGTAGGGAAATTAAATTTACTTTCAAGCCCCAGCCCTTTACCTTGGTGGAGAAGGAGTCATATTGAGCCAGATATTTCTTGCAGTCTGTAGACTGGAATGTCCTGAAAGCCTGGAGAGGAAACATTGATATATTCATGAGAAAAAGTGCATTTTCCAAAGTGTTGCCCCAAATTCTGTTAGGGTTCATCTGGGGTATTCACTCTTGGGGTTTAGTAACCCTTGGAGTTGAGCTAGAGCTAGTGGATCCTGCTGCTTGGGCTTCAAGTTTTGGGAAGTTATGCCTTGGTGTGGCATTTTCTGCTTCATCCAAGTCTTGGTGAATCTGTTCCAGAGAAAGGAGATCTTGCGTATAAAGAGGTTTTTGCAATCAGCTGCCCTAGTTTCTGAATGAGCCTTTCTGCTTTTCATCCTGAAGGGACCCTGCTCTTCCTCAACTCGTCATGGAGTCGTCCTCAACCCACCATGCAGGTGAGGATCTGCCACAGCTCAGAAGAAATAGCTTCAATGTCTCTTGGATGAGCAACATTGCTGGAAGGTAGCATCCCTTCCCTGTGGGCACATACCTTGTTTAGCGCTTCTCTGTAAAGCTGGCTGGCACTCTTGCCTCTCTCTAATGGTTTCACTGCATAGTTTAGGATGTTGGGGTTGCTGTTCACTTCCTTAGCTCTTCTCCGAATGCCATTCACAAAGTACCAGGTGTTGTCGTCTGTCTGGATGAATGGGTTTAGCTTCAGGCCAAACTGCCTAATGAATTCACGGACGAGCCTAGAAGAGAGGAGGGCACATGGGGACAAGTGCTTGCAAACAACCAAACACAAAACCCCTGCCACCAAAACATTAGAAGCATAAAAGGATGCTTTCCCATTGACTATGTTGGTGTAGCCATGTATTATTTTGGCTTGTGAGTGGAGACTGAGGCTATTTAAGGCACTGCCGTCTCTAGTTTTTGCTGCTTGAAGTTGTCCTGCCTGCTCCCAGCTCAGTGCAGCAACCATGGGGCTATGGAGAAAGGAGCCCTTTGGCTTATGCTCTCTCCAGCTACTGGTTGCACAAGGACGTAATCAGGAGTAAGAGCAATGCCCTGTTGAAGTAGGAGGAAGGGGCTCCCTATGGCTCCAGCCCTTCCCCTTGGCATGTGGTGTGGTTGGTGACTCACCTACAGCCTCTTCCCATAGCATTTTGGCTGATGACTGAACCTTGTTTGAATCTGCCCTCTCACAGAGCCCAGGTTGGATGCCCTCTCCATCAGAGCTGAAGGAAATTCATCCATCTTCTGATGTTTTGACTTCCAAAATAGAGGTCTGACCATGCACGGACATGAGATCTTCCTTCATTCTCCCAACTCAAATGCAGGCAACTGTGCGCTTTTTGTCCCTTTTATGCAGATGCTAAGCTCCGGGAGAGAGATAGGGCTGACAGCTCCTTCCTCCTGCTGTGCTACACCCGCATCCAAGTCCTCAGCCCCATCTGAAACCACAGCCTTGCTCCTCAAAACATGCTGGTTCCTCATCTGATCATGGCCGTGAAGTAGGACACTGCCTTACCTGTGCTTGCTTGGCAGGCGCATGGCTCCCAACTCCACGTACCAGTCCTGTCCCTCTGGTCGGTATGTCCTAATCCGTCCACCGACCTGGTTGCTCATTTCCAGAATGGTAACCTAAAAACAAGGATGGGGGTAGAGATTGCAGATGTTCAGGCAATGACTATTTTAAGCAAACCACCTACAAAGCAAGTTCACACGCACTGTGGCAAGCAATATTTATGGCCCGTGGGGTGGGACAGGTCCCCTCCAGATAGGAAACAAACAGTCTGTAGATCCAAACCCCTCTCTGTATTGGCCAAGATCCCTCTAACCTACAGGGCAGTTTGTCAGTTCCTAACTTCGATGTCACGTTTAGACACCTACTCTCTGGCAAGAGGGTCCTAGTGTTGGTTCAGATACTCCCTGTGCTGGAAGGATAAAAGAGGGTTTTGAAAACAGCCAGAGGAAGGCACCAACCTGTCCCTCCATGCCTTTGAAACCTTCTTTGAAACTCATGGGTTTGAATTTTGTCTAGTACTTTGGGATGGTCAACACAGTTTTGAAACCCCCCAGACTACCTGCCACTTTAACAAGGTGGGGTTGAAGGGCTCATGAGTCTTGTGCTAGCTGATCTACAGCAACGAATGTCACTGTTGGGCTGCAAGTTGCAGCAGGTTGGAGAATTGTAGAAGCTGAGGCTGGAGGTGCCTCTGGAGGGGTCTAGTCCAACCTCCCACTCGCAGCAGCACTGCCTCCAAGGCTGTTCCAGGGCAGCTGTAGCCCTGCCTGATCTCAAAAACCCTTAGGGACAGAGAAAGACGACTGCATCTTTTTACCTTTGCTGCTTCCATTCATTTGAGGAGCATCTAAACAACTTGCTTTGCACACAGCTTCCCCTTATCCGCTCCTGTCCATGCCAGTGTTTTTGAAAATCATGCCTAAATAGGATGAAATTACTGGAGCCTAATTGCTTTTCCTTCCTTCTGCCACCACTGTGATCCACTCCGTTGCGTTTCCTTCTCCCTCTCCCATGCTGGAAAATCTTTAGTGTAGGGAAAAAAGACCCAATGGCACTCATGACTCTCATGCAACTACTTACTGTGTGGCCGGCATCTCGGAGCAACTTTGCTGCTGTAAGCCCGCTTATTCCTGCACCGACAATGACCACATTTGCTGGGTGAGGTGCGGGTCCTAGCCCATTTTTGGCGATCTCGAGCAGCTCCTCGTAGTCTTTGTCATGAAGGCAATATTCAGGGAAACATGGAAACCTCTTTGCACTTAGGAGACCTACTAGCAGGAGTATTTGGAAAAGGACTAGGGAGAGAAGAAAAGAAGAGAAGAAAATAATGCAACAAAGGTACTCAGCAATCAGCATGCAAGTTCATTCCTGACAGCCTAGGAGGGAAGCGACAGCAGAAACTGGCTCCGAGTGTGTTGGTGTCCAAACCCTGAAGAGGAATGCTTAGTAAATCTGTTTTCAAATCAACTGGCATGATTATGAAATCCATGGCATTAGCAGGTCTCCAAAGACCTGCCAGATGTCAAGTGGTGTCAGTGAATGTGATTTTTTTTTTTTTAAGGAGAAATCAAGCCCATAGATTATTTTTTTTTCATACTCATATTCTGCTTATGCAGCTGCTGTGGTGAGTTCCCAAAATGAGTTTGACCCCTTTGAAAAAGCTCAAAAGACTCCATAATGAAGAATGGTAATTAATGTCATTCACACGCATAGCTTTAAGGCAATCCTGTTGTCCTAACTGCCTTTTTCCATACCTTAGTAATTCATGGCTTTTTTGATGCAGTGGCTAGAAAGGTGGAGGGAAAAGACAATATTATATAGAAAGATGGACAGACTAGAAGGAGACTATTGCATAGATGGACAGACTAGGTGGAGACAATATTACACAGAAAGATGGACAGATTAGATAGATGATGGGACTTATCTGTTTATTTAAAGTGATTTAGTTTCTGAGATACCCTACAGGGAGTAGAGATACCTACAGGAACAGGAGGCAGACTGCAGCCCATTCAGCATAACCATTTCTACCAAAACAGACACAACAATATGATATTAATATTTTCACAGGAAAAGGAAGTTTGAACAGAAACCACCCTGGGATTTTTCTAGTTTTGGTTTCTGTTCTCCAAAATAACTATGGGGCAACCTTTCATTTTCTTTTCCTTCCCTCAAATACTGCCAGTTTCCTTTCAGGGAAAAAGGAAAAAAAAAAGCTTTTGAAAGCACATCCTGGGTAATTCTTACTCCTGGAAAATCCCCAGGGAATCACCGCTTTTGCTGGAACAGCCCCAAATCTGCAGACAACCTAAGTGTACCTGCTGTGAATTAACCTTAGAGCTGTTATCCTCCAGGTGATTTTCTGAGAGACCAAAGTCCAGCTCCTGGAAGCAGGTCTTTCTACAGCCTGTAGAGCTGATCAAGCTTCCTGAAGACACCATGGCAGCAAAAAAATAAAGAATCTGCTACAACTAGCCTGTTAACAGCAGGGTTGCCTTCTTCGAAGTATGGCAGAAAGTGACATCATGTTGATAAAGCTGCATCAACTTTCCTGACCCAATGCTGCTGCTGCCCTAATCTTCCTTGAGGACCAGGGATGCTGTCTTGAGTTGCATTTTTGGCGTGTGTGGCATTTGTAGTGGTGCAGAGCCAGCAGCCAGTCTTGCTGCCTTCATCTCACCCAGCGTGGCAACCCCAAAGACCCATGGATTATGTGGAAGACAAAGGAGATCCTTTTTGGAGATCAGGCTTTCCATGAGAGGAGAGCAAATGCATTGGGACCAGCTCTTGGAAACGTCTGATGGATCTCCATCTTCCATCAGGCCTTCTTGTGTTGTGGCTAGATGTGGAGAAACCATAAACCTGGTGCAAGGTGGTCTCCTTCAGGAAGGCCTCTGGAGACTCTGACCTTGTGCCTGTGTTTCCATGTCTCCCTGCGCAACTAGGAACATCCCACTCCCAAAACTTGCAAGGGACATCTCCCACTGCCCGCAGTCCTGCAAAGTTGAGCTCCAGTTGATCATGAAATAACCTAGCTGAGGAAAGGGAGGTCTGCAGTTATCTGCCTTTTGTGTCGCCTCCTGACAGCATGTTTCACCAGAAGGAAAAAAACCCCAACCCCAGGCACTGAAGATGAAAGAAAACCAGAAGAGACAGCGAGAGAGCTCAAGATTCAGGGGAGAGTCACTCACCAATCCTAGTCATTGTTCCAGTAGAAAGACAAGTCTTATGCTGAGATTTGCTTTCATTTTATACCCTGGCTTAAAGAAAAAAACGTGACCCAGCCGTGGTGGTTAAAAAAAATTCTGCCAATCAGTACAGCCCGGAAGAGAGCAAATTGTGATTTGTCATAAGAAGGGGAAGCAGCAATTGTGTGCGTAGCCAGTTCCTCTGCAGGTTGGGTGTTTTGTTGTTTTTTTTTCCCCTCCCTTTACTCACTGGTGTTGCCGACTTTGGACATCAGCCATCAGTCTGTGGCACATTTTAGGAAGTGTTATTATGATTATCTGAGTACAGTAGGGGTGACCGCACCCTTCTTCATGAAGGGCAGAGGACTTCTCAGCAGTGAAATGTGATGTTTGGTTTTTTTCCTTGTACTGCACAAAGGGGCACCCATTTAAACCTATCTAAATATCATGGAATTCATTCTACATCCCAGGGAGACCTCTGAGCTAGCACCCAAAATATCCTTTCTGGTGATGGGATGACAGTTCATATATTGGACACTTATGTTAAGTGTTGTGCAATTTTGGTTTGATCCCATTTTCATTACTATAGAGGGAACTCGGAGCTCAGATGCCTTCACTGAAATGGCAAAAACTGGGTGAGTTGTATCAGCATTTTTCCAGAATGAAGAACTTTGACCTACCAAAGCACCATAAACTGACCTGAGGAACCATCCCTTGGCTGGTTCACCACTTCCTACCCACCACATGGACATACTCAACTCTGTGTAGGCACCTTGGCTGGTCTGCTCCTAAGCTGACTAACTAAAGAAACCCAGCACAAACTACCATTCCCCTCCAAACTTTCTTATCTCTTCTACCCTTTGCCTTATGCCTAAAGACCATCTTTTTCAGTTAATCAGACAATTCATTGATTTAATTGAGGAAATGAAATTCAGTGTTGGTACTTCCGAGATTTCTGGACCCTGAGGGGTGACCTCAGCACCAAGGCAGACGCCAGCCTCATGGAAGGGATTTCCCCTGAAATGCTTTTTACTGGAAGTGGTTTTGCAAGCCTCAGTAGTGATTGGCTATTCTTAGTCCTAGCTTGTTATTGAGATCCTCCTCTTTTTTTTTTTTCTTTTTTTGCAATGCTTTCAGTTCTTCTTGCGTTAGAGCCCAGAGCTACGTGCAGCAAAGCAGGTAGAAACTCATTCCGTTGTGCTATTAAAAGTTTGGTCTTTAGTTGTCTGGGTGTTTTACCTGGCCATCCAGACAGCAAGGTTGAGAGCACAGTGCAGCTTTGGTATTATTTTTTTTTTTTTCTGTCGTCTTTCAGTACCGCTTCCTTTAGTTCTTTGATTGGAACAGCTCGAGTCTCCTGTGCAGAGCTGACCTCATCACCATGCTTTATCCCGTTCAAGTCTCAACAGTATTGTGGGGTTTTACTAAGTTTAATCATAAAATATCTCGAGGTGGAAGGGAAACTTAAGGGTCATTGAGTCCAACTTCCAAAGTTTAAGTAGAGTTTTGGAGAACCACGGCAAGGGACATGAGGCTATGGAAAGATCAGGTGGTGGTGCCCACCCATGATGCTACTACGTTGGTCTGCTCTTTTAAATAATGTCTCAGAAGTGGATTGCAGAACCACGGCAAGGTCAGGACTATGAGCACTGCATGGACATCCTGTGCGTTACCCCTTCCATGAAGTCATGCTCCCAGGCAGTTAAAAATTAAGTTCCCTCTGGGTGACTCTGGTCTTTGGGGAATGATGCTTACAAATTGCTTAAGCCACTGATGACCAGGGTTTTAATCTTTGCCACCCAGCAGGAACCACTGAATATATTTGCATCTATGGGATTTCTTGGTTCTGGTGGACTTGCAACATAGACATGGGGCTTTTGCAGTGCGTAGTTCAATGGGTCTTCTTGCAAGAAGCCAGGAAGTGGGTCTTGCCCAGCAATGTGCTTGTTGATGGAGTGTGGGTGTGTTTCTATAGCAAGGTGGAGATTTTGTGGTCCCATTTCTTCTGCCTGCTCCTGCAGGCAGCGCAGTCCTGGGGCAATTTAATCTTCCCCAAAGCCGTATTCTCAGTGTTGTTGCTGGGATGGCTGAGGAGGGTCATTGTGCTTTTAACATTACCTTGGGTGTGCCATTGATAGGGTCAGTCTCTTCCAAAATGGTGATATTTTTAATTCCAGGACATATCTCTGCCTGCATCAGGGCAAAATTGGGAGCGGATTCTTTGCATCCAGTTCACCAGCTTTCATCATGATGTCCACAAGTTCCCCTTTGTCCTCATTAAACTTTGGTGAACTAACATCTGTAGAAATTTCATTCAAAGAAGAACTGAAGGATTACATGTTTTTCTTGAGGTTTTTGTTCCAGGGCACATCTCCATTTAAGAAAATCCACCAGTTTGATTCAGGTTTAACATTTGGAAAAGGCAAAGGCATCATTTTTCTGAAAAAAAAAACCCCTTGGTTTGTGTCTGATTTTTTACTGGCTTGTGATTACCAGGTTGTTTTCCTGATATCTGTGGGTGTCTATGCTGAAAACCCATCAACACATACAATCTTTTCCTATGAAGCAATGACACTTCTTGAGGGATGGGGGGATTACATGGTGAAACCAAAGTACACATGATCCCAGGATGGCTGGAGATTTTGTAGGGAAGGTGGTTTGTTTCATCTTGTTTTTATAAGGGCTAGATTAATGCATGTCGTAACAAGTTGCTTTAGTATCAGCCTCAAATGATAGGGTTTATTGTCTGAGTATAAGCAATGCTTGCCGATAGTTGCAAAAGGAGTTCCTCTTATTTCCTGCTCCTGTCTGCTGCTTCCCTGAAGATTACTGGAAATCGAGTATGACATGAAGCTTGAAGAAGGACAGTGGGAGGGATGAAAACCAAATTAAATCAGGCGGTGTGGGATGAGGGAAGAAGGGACAACTATTTTCTTCCAAATAATCGTCTTCTGGTTTTAACGTTGTTTTTTCTTAATGAAGGGAAGAGGAAAAAAAGTCAGGGTTTGGTCTTAAAGAATCAGAGCAGGTAGATGTTGGTGTGGGACATCAACTGTGGTTTTGACAGTGCATGGAGGAACTTGAAAGAAACATGGGAGGCACATACATGTGGGAACATTCACTTCTGGATATGAAAATGAGCTATGTGTGTAAAGAATTGGGAGGGAAAAAGCCAGGGTGTATCTGGGTGGTTTTGCTAACTAAGTAATTAGCCATTATGAGTCTTTGAGCTGACAGATACAGGTCTAAGCTGTGCAACCAGTTTCTGTTGAGGAAAGATGGTCTTTCAAAGGATTTTCTTGTCATTTGTTTCCTGCTCGCCCGTAAGACTCCCAGGATACGTATTGCACGTACTTGGCTTGGTCATGCAACTGTGAGACAAAACTTTTGAGATTGGGGTGATATTCCGAGAAATAAATGCTAGTTTTTAGGTTGGGTGGAAGATTTCCATCGAGAGGGTGAGCATCCTGGAGGAGTCGAGGGGTCGTGGAGGTCTTTACACCTTACAGGCACCCATCATGCCTAGTTGTCCTGGCCAAGAGGGACCCCAGTGACTGGCACTGGCCAAGATTCTCTCCCCATTGTGAACTGGGAGGGGGGCATTGTTCACTTGGCCAATGGCAGGGCTCAGAACTGCCCCTCATTTGCATGTTCACTTGTATAAAGCGCAGAGGGTGGGGTTGTTTGTCAGATTCAGGGGTCCGGGCAGCGTGGAGACAAGGCTGAACCATGGTGGCTGCTAGCGGAAGAAAGAGGTCCCAGCAGGGAAGGAGGTCCCAGCAGGGAAGGAGGTCCCAGCAGGGAAAGAGATCCCAGCAGGGAAGGACGTCCCAGCAGGGAAGGAGGTCCCAGCAGGGAAGGAGGTCCCAGCAGGGAAAGAGATCCCAGCAGGGAAGGAGACAGAAGACCCTCGGCAGGAGATCTCCAACCAGGCAGAGAAAGGTTCAGGGCCAGGTGAAGCGTCAACCTGTGGAGAAGCAGAGGAAGAGGGCTTTGAAGGGTGCCTTCGGCTCTGTCAACGTCAAGACGCTCAAACAGATCAAGCGACTTAGCCAGTCCTTCTCCCACCAAGCGAAGGGGCTCATGATCAACTTCATGGAGGATATCTGCAAGCAGGTGTCGAGCGAGGCCGAGCGGCTGCGGAAGGAGAGCCGCGATCCCCTCATCAGCCCCGCGCATGTGCAAGCTGCCCTGCAGTACGTGGTGCCGAGGAGGAAGTGGAGGCAAATGCCCACCATGGCCTTGAAAAACAGGCGCTAAAGAAAACATCCTCCTTCCCTTGAGGTTCGGATGGGTGGCAAACAAGACCTAAAGCTCAAGGGAGAGGAATTAAAACACCAAAACACCCCAATGCCTGAAAAGACCTGTGCAACCACCAGTTTGGGAAGACCTGAGCAGTGCACCAGGTGGAGTGCGGACTTTGTCGAATGAAATAGTCAACACAGCATTGCAATAAAGTTTGAATACAGCAGCTTTTGGTGGTGTGAGGGGTTTTGTTGGCAGGAGAGGATGATGAGGGGTTGGTCTGTGGCTTGGTGGTTCATTAGTGAGAATCTGTAAGTGGTTTTTACCATAGAGAAACACAGGCTTTCACGCCCTCCTTGCTGCAAGTAGGTGATGATACTTGAATACATGTACTTTAACTACCAGCAGATGATGGGAATTGCTGCGAGCAGGGGGGAAAAGTCCCACCAGCCTAAATTACCCTAGGATAGCGATGGTGATATCCCAGTTCTGCTAAACCCGTCCCTCACCAAGTCGTCACCCGTGACAATTAAAGTGGCCATTCTTAAAAAGAAGCCTGGCCACGTGCTGTGCAGCCAGGGCGCCAGCCGGCTTTTTTAGAATCATGGCGGCGTTTGCCACGGCTGTGTGTGCTTTCGAGGGGTGGAATTGGCGGTGAAAACGCCGAGTATTGCGTTATTTATTATTATTGTGGTGTTGTTATCGTCGGGGTGGGGGGAAAAAAACAAACCCAAGGGGAAATTACTTTGTTGGTGGAAGAAAAGACTTTCCCTGACCGGGAATCGAACCCGGGCCGCGGCGGTGAGAGCGCCGAATCCTAACCACTAGACCACCAGGGAAGCGCTGAGAATGGTTTTCCGCCGCGGCCCCACGAGTGTCGGCTCCACGGAGGGGGCGGCCGCGCTGCCCCTGCTCTCCCCGCGACCGAAACACCCGTGGGGGCAGCACGCAGCCCGCTTCCCCTCCCTCCCTCCCCCTTTCCCTCCTCCTCCTCCCCGTGCTTTTTCTCCACGCGTGGGCGCACTTTGCAAGCGGCGAATGGTAAAGACGGTTACAAGGAGGAAGGTTTTGGGGGGGGGGGGTAAAAAAAGAGGAGGGATGAAAAGAGAGAATCGGCGTTTTGCCTAATTCGGGTGCGGGGGTGATGGGGGAATTGTTTAAAAAAATACATAGAATCATAGAATCGTCTAGGTTGGGAAAGACCATCCAGTCCAACCATTAACCTACACTACCAAGCCCACCTAAACCAATCAAGGGTAGACTAGACTAAACCATATCCCGAAGTGCCACATCTACCTGTTTTTTGAACACTTCCAGGGATGGTGACTCCATATATAAAAATACATATATAAAACCTTTTAATTTTTAGAAGGAAAACATGTGTCAGAAGTGGGATTTGAACCCACGCCTCCATTCGGAGACCAGAAATCCCCGAGGCAGGGAAAGCAAAGCCTTGAGTCTGGCGCCTTAGACCACTCGGCCATCCTGACACTACTGAAAGCCTTCCTCACCCTCCTCATCCTCAACAATTAATCCTGCCACACTTTGATCTTTTCTACTTCTTTTATAACCTTCCAAATTTGCAGCGAGTTTAATTTTTTTGCAGTGGTAAAACCCTCTTCTAGCTCTTTTCCACTTCCAGCGCTCCATCCCTGGTCCACACAGCCTCAGTTGCCCACTCAGGAGAACACAAGGATTTGCTTTTTCGGAAGAGCCAGACCAGCCCAATTTACACTGAAACACACCGTGGTCCTGGCTGCAATTTGGTCGTCACCTCTAAAAAGAAAAATTAGGAGAAAGGTGAGAAAAGAAAAAGAGGCACATGCTCATGGTGCTAGTAAAAGCCCTGATTTAATTTAATTTAACGCCAACTCAGTTTTACTTCTCTATTTTTATTCCATAGCCAAATTGACCGCTTTTCTCCTTACTGTTTGCACTCATGGAAGTCTCCCCCAGCACTTTGCAAAGCCCAGCAGGGTCCACTGAAGGCTTTTTTCTGACATTTCTCCAGTTCCCCCAGAAAGGCAAAGCCTGAAATTTCCAGGTTTAGCTCCAGATCTTTCTGAAAACCTTCCCTCTACATGCTGACCACACAGCTTCATTAATCGAGTGCAATAATTAACCTAGGGAGAATCGAGATCAAATTGTTTCTGACTCTTTCTCCGCAAGGAAAGGCAGAAGGAAAGGTGTTTTTGGAGAAAACTTTTTTGGATTTTCATTGGGGTTAAGTCAAGTCAAAAATAGGGTATGTTCTTTTGGTCTAGTTCCGTGCTTTTCAGGCAAAAAAAATCCTTATGCAAATTCTGGATGAGAAAGAGCTGCATCATAAGGGCTTTGTCGCAGCTGGCCAATCCTGGGCTGCGTTGTCAATCCCTCATTTGAATATGTCCATCGATGTGAGAGCCATGGCTCTGGTGGGACACCTTTGCAGGGAGGAGCACTGAGTCTGAAGAGACCCCATGGCTGCAGCCACCAAGAGACAAGGAAAAACCTCGAGGAGGAGGAGGAGGAGGAAGCAGAAAGTCCAGTGGACGAAGCCTCTGCTTAAGTGGAGAAAGGGTCCGGCTCAGGTTGGGCGACAGAAACCAGATCCGAAGGGATTAAACAGCTGGTTGAAGAAGGGATCCTCCGACAGGTACATCTCCAGCCTGCTGAGCAAGCTGCCACTACCGAGCAGGCGCATGTCGGTGAAGGCAAAGAGGCTGATGAACATCTCCATGGGCGTCCTTTTCACGGGGTTGGTCACCGAGGCGGATCGTCGGAGGAGGCAACGCCGGGGGTCCTTCATCGGTACCTTGGAGATGCAGGCTGCTGTGGATAAGGTTATGAAAGGTGAAGATGGAGCGTGTTTTGCCTCCTCCATCCCCAGCAGATCTTCTCGCATGAACTGAGTAACAAGGGCCTGTCGTCTCGCCATGGATATCTTTCCTTGTCTCCCTCATTGCATGCCTGGGAGAAGAAGAAAAAGAGGAGAAAGAATAAACTCAAGAGTCTTTCTCACCTGCCTGATTCAGTATCATTCCTGTAAAGATGACCACCAAACCTGGCGTCCCACAGTACCCCTACACCCACAAGCCCATGCAGGAGGTAATTTGGAGGGCAGCTCATGGATGGGAGCATCTTCAGCATCCTGCCCACATAAAACTACTTTAATCAGCCCCCCCGTGATGCTAGTGGGAGACCACCAAAGTCCATCTTGACCTCTTTGAAGACCCTTTCCATGCAGCTGGGAGCTGAGACCTCAGCACCTGCAAGGAAAGACTGCTCCCCATCCTCATCTCAGACTACACCCAGTGTCTGGGGAGGTTGGAGATCCACTGGGGAGGTTTGCCATGGTTGGAAACAGGGCGATGGCCTCTGAGCCATACCTGAAGTTACACTCATCTTGGCTTGGTGCTGAGTAGGAGAGAGAAATGATGTTTTCTGCCACTGATTCTCTTTATTTACAAGGTCTGCACTTAAGGGTTTGGTGTGTTACTTTGCCAAGGTTCAAGGAGATGGGTGGGTACCATACCAAAGCCCAGTGTTGTCTGGAGCTCCCTAGCCATGTTCTCCAGACAAAGTCCAATGACCTTACAGCTCAAATGCAAAAAAAAAAAAAAAAAACCCAAACCCAACGTTAAAACAGGAGTAGCTGAGGCTGCAAGGACAGCCTGCAGCTCAGCAGGGCAGTGAAATGGCTGCTTAACTTGCCATGGCCAGAGCTCAAATAGCCCCAGGTGTCTGTGCAGCTCTGGGACACCCAAATCAATGAGTTTGGCCAGTGAGGCCAACACTTTGGGCCCGTCTGCAGAAGGATCAGTGACCCCCTCCGGGGTTTTTACCCTTCCAGCTCAGGATTCCCCCCCATAGGATCCAAAGTGATGTGGAGTGGTAGGAGGAGACCAACCCCAGTGGCCTCTGGCCCCTGGGCTTGCTCCTTGCTGGCTGCTGGAGCCCCTTTGGGGATCCTGAGGCTCAGGGGCTTCCTTCTGCCCCAGCCTGGAGGTAGAAAGAGGCTGTGGGGCTTGTGTGCCTGGACTCCCCACTGGTGCACACACGCACACACACAGAGATCACAACTGGTATTTATCACACCACCTTTTATTCCTGAAGCTGTTGTCAGTACTAGCAGATCACCAGAGGAGAGGGGAACGCCAGATGGGAGATGAAACAGCCCTTGGGTGCCTTGTATGAAACGTCTTGGTATGGGGAGAGTTTGAAACAGTGAGGAAAAACAAAGGTCCTTTTTGTTGTTGCATTTGGGCAAGGTGGGAGCAGGAGATACCCTGTCCTAATTTGGCTGGGAAGAACGAGGGGTGGTTTTTCTCTCCTCCAGTGGACTAGGAGGAACCTCACCCAGAGTTGGTGTTTGCTGCTGACGGTGGCCACGCTTGGTCCCTATCCTTCCCTTCCTACCCCCAGATACACAGATCTTTCTTTCCTCTCCCGCATGTGCCAAGATAACCAGAATCCTGGTTGACTTCCAGTCTCTGGAGAAGACCTTCTGGCTGGGCTGGCATCACTGGGCTTCACCAGCATGGTGTGGGAGCTGGAGCCACTCATGCACAGAGCTGGTGCACCTCGTGGCTGTGGTGGAGCCGCCGGTGCGTGATGACGTTGGAGCTCTGGCTGAAGCTCTTCCCACACTCGGGGCAGCGGTAGGGCTTCTCCCCGGTGTGCACCCGCCGGTGCTTGGTGAGGGACGAGTTGACGTTGAAGCCCTTCCCACAATCCCCGCAGACATAGGGTCGCTCGCCGGTGTGGACCCGCTGGTGGGTGGTGAGATGAGCCCGCTGGCTGTACTGCCGCCCGCACTCCCCGCACCGAAACGGCTTCTCTCCAGTGTGCACACGCCGGTGCCGCACCAGGTTGGAGACCACCGTGAAGCTCTTGCCGCACACGCCGCAGAGGAAGGGGGTCTCCCCGGTGTGGCTCCGCTGGTGGGTGAGGAGGTAGGAGCTGGTGGTGAAACCCTTGCCACACTCAGAGCACTTGTAGCGCTTCTCCTGCCGGCCAGCGCTGCAGTGCCGGACAAGGTGGGGTCGGTCGCTGAAGCCCTTGCCGCAGTCGGTGCAGCTGTAGGGTCGCTCACCGCTGTGCATCCGTTGGTGGGTGATGAGCTTGGAGCTGATGGTGAAGCCCTTGCCGCAGTCGGCGCAGGTGTAGGGCCGCTCACCGCTGTGCAGCCGCTGGTGGGTGATGAGGTTGGAGCTGCCGCTGAAACGCTTCCCGCAGTCGGGACACTCGTAGGGCTTCTCCCCGGTGTGGGTGCGGCGATGCTTGATGAGATCGGAGCTGACATTGAAGCTCTTCCCGCACTCCTGGCAGGGGTATGGGCGCTCGCCCGTGTGCAGCCGGCGGTGGGTCACCAGGTGGGAACGTTGACTGCAATGCCGGCCACAGTCGGGACACTTGTAGGGCTTCTCCCCAGTGTGACTCCGCCGGTGGCGCACCAGGTTGGACACCACGTTGAAGCTCTTGCCACAGTCGGCGCACTGGTAGGGCTTCTCGCCCGTGTGGATGCGACGGTGTGTCACCAGCGCTGAGCTATGCCCAAAACCCTTCCCACAGTCGGGGCATTTGTAGGGCTTGTCCCCACCGTGGCTCCGCTGGTGACGGAGCAAGTTGGAGAAGACCCCGAAGCTTTTCCCACAGTCAGGGCAGGGGTGCTGGGACCCCCGTCTCTGGGGATGGAAGCTCTTCTCACTGGTGGGATGAGGGATGGGTCTATCCCTGGGGCGAAGGCTATGGGGGAACAGCAATTCCCTGCATGTTCCTGCAGTTTCCCTCCCAGGATGACCCTGGACCTCCTCTTGGCCTTTCTCTTGGGAGCTCTGATGGATGTTGGCTGGCTCATGGTGCTGGGAGATGTCCTCCAGGCAGGTCTTGATGTCTGGGTCTGCGTGTGCGGTGCTGTCCTTCATCCCACTCACCATCCCATCCCCTGCAGAGGAAAGAGAAAGAGATCATGAAGAGTCAGTCCCTGACTGCGATGGAAAAGGGAACCCACTGAAGAAGCAGGGCGGGGGAAAGCCAAGAATGAAGAAAGGTGAGGACCTCATGTGAGGTCCACCTTCAGCCCAGGCCCAAGTGCTGACCATTGGACAGCTGGAGAAGCTTGGGCTGAAGTTCACCTTCAAA
This sequence comes from Pelecanus crispus, assembly GCF_030463565.1. Lineage (NCBI taxonomy): Eukaryota > Metazoa > Chordata > Aves > Pelecaniformes > Pelecanidae > Pelecanus > Pelecanus crispus. The sequence continues at coordinate 257,727 of NC_134671.1, read as the reverse complement.
CCCCAGCTCTTAAAACTCTCCATAACCCAAAAGGAGAACTTATGCCTTTGCTTCCCATGGGCTGAGAATTCCCCTCCAACGTGCATCTGGAGGCAACATCTCCCAAGGGACCGGGAGAGGTTCTGGGACCCTTCTTCTAGAAGATTCCAAGCTCAGGGTGGGTGTCTTAGGGCCTGGGTAGAAGTCTCGGGTGTTTTGCTTTTCTCCCAGATGCTTTCTAGGTTATTTAAGCCTGTTCCTCACTTGTGGAAGAGTTGTTAGAGAAGGGCTTTGCATCTGAGTCCTGGGGAGCTGGAGTCCACATCTTCTCCTCCAACTCCAGTCCAGAGAAGATCCTGTCAGGTTGAGGGTCAGCAAAGCTGGTTCCTGAGACAGAGCAGAGGTCTGGGTGCATTTGAGGAGCTACTACAAGAAGATTTGTGGGCTCTGCTGGAGAGAGGACGATGCAAAGGCTAGGCACAGCTGAGAAAGGTCTCTCTCCTTGTTCTCTTACATAGCATCTCCTTCCACCATGGCTGGAGAAAACATGGGGCCAGATGGACCATTGGTCTGATGTGGTAGAGCATGTGCTCCTCTGAAGAACGTGGGGTTGGAGGGTACTATGGGTCCCCAATGTGCATCCCAAGGGGGAAACACAATTGCCAGAAGCAATGGGGAAGGTCTCCCTCACCTCCAAAGTCTAGAGGAGCATCCCCTGTGCCCACCCAACCCCAAAACTTAGCCTAGGAAGGAGGGAAGGTGCGTCCTTACCCAAAGAGGAGTCATTTCCAGCACTCTCTTTCATGGCTTCCTGGTACTGAGCCCGCTGGCCGGGATCGGTGAAGTACTGAGCCACCTCCTTGAAGGTCACTGGACACTGAAACAGCAAAGATTTCCCAGCTCAGCATCTGCCACCATGGGTCAGCTCAAGGCAGCAGGGAGAGGAGCCAAGGCTACGTTCAGCAGAGCTGCGGGAGAGCTGGAAAGGATGCTGGCAAGGATCAGAGATAGCAAGGTATCGTTCCCCATGGGGTATAGTTAATCTGTGGAAAGCCTTGCTGCAGGACATCACAAATGCTGAAGGGCCACACAGGTTCAGAAAGCAGCTGGGGAAGCTTATGGGGAAGGAAAAAAAGAAACTAGAGAACACTGAGGGTTCTTAAACACCCAGCAATGCCTGATGGGGATGATGGAGCTGAAGGAGCTCAACCAGGCTGGACTCAACCTCTCCACCCCATCCTCTGTGCCTTTTCCTGTCATTTGGAGACGCAAAACCCCACGCCCTACTGTGACTTTCCACCTTCCCTGTGTTTCTGACACAGGGGAGCTCAGAGAAACCCTTACGGCAGCTTGCATCCAGGCTCAGCCTTGAAGTGTGCCCACCATGGCCTCTGTCCTCTGCTCCTCACCACCTCTCCTGCACCCTGCCCGCTGCCAGTATATGGGGACCTCTTGGTTCAAAGGGGGTTGCAGGAAGGTGATAACCCGCAGCTACGGTCACGGAGCAGCTCTTACAGCCCCACCAGACCAGGCAGAAGGTACCTGGCACCGACATTTCAGGTCAGCCGAAATGCACTTGCCCACCCCGAAGGAGAGGCTCTCCCTCACCTGTGCCAGCTCTGCCGTGGCCATGTCCTTCTCCGTCCCTCTCGGCAGTGATGGGGACACTCTGCTGGAGCCTATGGAGGGAGAAGGAGGTGCTGAGCTGTTCCCCGGGAGGAAAAAACCCTGGACAAATCCTGGCAGTGCCCTTTGCATGGGCATCTGTGGAAGGGAAGAAGCAGCCTCCTATGTTCCTGCGAGGTTTTTTCCCTCCGGACACAAGAGAAGGCTCAGCCAGTCCTTGCCCAGCAGAGCTCAGCCTCATCAGACCTTTTCCTCCTTCTTGGAAGCAGATCTGTTGCTCAGATCACCAGGGAAGAGCCAGGTCCAGGGAGCAGCTCCGGTCTCCCCATGCCCTCTTGTGGCACAACCCCATGCACAGGGATGGGGCAAGGGCAGAGACTGGTGCTCCCTCTCTCTTCTTGCACTGGTCCCGGTACAGGGACTGGGGCCAGACTGGGAGACAGGACAGCCCATGTGGGTCTCTCCCTCCTGCCCTGTGCCCATCACCTGGAGTCTCTGGCTCAGGATTTGGTGCGGACAGAGCCCCGGGACAGAAGGCTGCTGCGTGCCTCCATGGGCCTGAGGATGCAGGCAGGGCTCTCCCTGCCCCATGCCAGCACCCGCCTGCCGCAGGCCCTGCTTGGAGCACATCCAGGATTCCTGGAGAGCCCCCTTCTCCCCTCTGCCTTCAGCATCCAGCTGATCCAGCCCCTTCCTGTGTCCTCCCATAGCCAGCCGAGCTGCAACACTCCCAGAGCCACCTGGGCTGCTCGGTGTCCCCCAGCCCCAGGGCTCGGTCCCCCGGTCTCCCTCGGGGACATCTGTCCACTGCCACCAGCCACGGAGTGATGGAGCAGGGAGAGAGGAGCAGGGAGGCTGCAGAAATCAGCTCCGCTCCCTCCTTCGGCGGGGAGGCAGGGGTTAAATGCCTGTGCATTAGGGAGGGCAGGATTTAGGGCTAATTCCCCATCCTTGTGCTCTTTCCAAAGCAAATTCAAAGAAAATTATTGCTTCCCCTCCGCTCCCAGCTTTTCCCAGCCAAGGAGGGATTAAATCACCACCAAAACCCCTGCACCCACCGTAGAGAAAAGCGTCCGCGTGGTTTCAAATCTGCTGAGCTTTCTCAGAGGCAGAAATCCAGGCTCCTCTCTTATTCCCCTGCTGCATTTCTTTTATCTTCTTGTTCGCAGATTTGTGTTTTCCTTGGCTTTCGTGATCTCCTCCTCCAGCGACAAGGAGGGATAACTTGGTAAGTGGAAATTCCCCTCCTTCCCACCCGCAAGCGCATGACTCCCAAGCCTGGAGCTTTGGGGGGAAAACAATCCGTTTTCATCAGCCACGTGATGAAAACACAGTTTGGCTCGCTTTTTCAGGTGGAAAACCTAATTTCTTGCTTGCACAGCTCCCATCCCTGATGCTGATTAGGCAACCAGCCCGCTGCCCCCCTCTCCCACCTGGGGATGCCCTGTTATCCCAGCGAGACCCCCATCCCCTTCCCACGCTTCCCCATGATTCCAATACTCAAATGTCCCCGCTGCTGCTGTCACGACCCGCCCTGGCAGAGTCTCTAGCAAGGCTGGGGCTCTCCAAAAGCTCTGGGTAAAAGGGAAGAGCACAGGGGCAATGCGGGTGATGGGGCAGGACCGTAGCAGGGTCCCGTGTGCCCCCCGTGGGTGCTGGGGAGCCTGTGGGGAGGGTTAGGATGGGGGGAAGCCGGGGTTGTGTTACCTCTAGAGGGCTCTGGGAAAATGCTGCCACCAAGGAGCCTGTTCTTGGAGTCTCTTCTCTCCCGGATACCGGCTTGGGCTTCCGGAGCAAAGCCATGCCCGGCATCGCCTCCATTGTGCCCTGCTGCTGGGAGGCTCGGTGGTCCTTGGAGTACAAGAGGGGGTCTGTGCGTCCCCACTCTCCTTGCAGCCTCAGCCTGGGAAGCAGGGACGCTTCTACCAGGGAAAGCCCTGTGGAGACAGCTCCAGGCTCGGTCAACAGTGAGTCCTGAGCCGAGGACTCCAGGTAATGGGGAGAAACCCAGGGCAGGGATGTGCCCCTGCTCTGCAGCGGGTCCTGAGCTGCGTCAGGGCTGGAGCTTGCAGGATCCGGCCCTTGGGGACGTTCCCAGGAGCAGCAGCTCCTTTGGGGAGAGGACGGTGGCTAAGCAGGATGGAGAGGGAGCCCTGGTCCCTGCATGCATCCAGGGCTCCCCGGGAATGGGCCACGCAGCCCAGCTCCTGGGGCATGTCCCCCACCACCCCGGGAAGCTGAATCCCAGTGAGATGAGGACTGGGGGAGCTGGGATGCTGGAGGGAGGAGGGCAGAGATTGCTGTGGTCTGCCAGAAAGATGGGAGGAAACAGGGACCCTCCTGCCCCCCATCCCCAGGCTGCTCCGTGGAGGCTCAGGCTTAGTCCTGGACAGAGGGACTGTCCGTGTGCTGCAACCCATGGAGAAAAAAAAAACCAACATTGCTCAAGGCACCCCCAGAAAAAGCATCAAAACCCAAGCAAGAAGCGCTCCACGGGGGATTTCCTTCATTTCAAGGGATTTCTCTTCCCCACAGGGGATTTTGAGGAGCCCTGAGCAAGGATCAGGGGGAGAAACCCTCGTCATCCCGGCTGCCTGTGCCTCTCCCCACCATGGAGCCGTGGGTGATGCTGGACCCACGGCAGAAGGCCCTGTACCGGGATGTGATGCAGGAGAGCTACGAAACGCTGATGTCCCTCGGTAAGCAAACAGAAAAAGAAATCCTCTTTCCTTCTTGAACATCCCCCCCTTTTTTCCTTCCTCTTTTTTTTTCCTGTCTCTGGCAGGGAAGCAAAGGAATTGCAGGCGGGATGGGAAGAGGGGAGGAAGAATCCAGGCAGGTTTCAAGGGGGATTTCCCCAAATCCCAGCCCTCTCCTCAAATGTTCTGCAGGAAAATGTTATTGATCTCTCTGCATATATTTTTTTAATTGGAAATATGGGCAATGAGGCGTGCTCAGTATTTCTGCATTCCCAGTTTAAACCGGGATCAGGTCTCCCATCGCGTCTCTCTTCCTTCTCTCTGGGAGATCAGGTTTTTTATGGAAGTCCCATTCCCGCTCCATCGATTTAAATGCCACCCCCATGCTCCGGTCGAGGCCACGCTCTCCCTTTTTTCTCCTTTTCCCATCTCCCCAGCAGCACAGGGGCTGGTGAGTGAAAAAGCAGCGGAGGAAGGAGTGGTGGAGGAGAGCTGCGAGGAGCTCGAAGCACGCTCATCCCGCAGCCCGGAAAGAGAGAAGACCCTTGGCTCGAACAGGCGGAAAACGAAGCGCCCGGATAAAGCTGTGCCACATGGCACTGCCAAGATGCCCAAAGCCGCGGCGGTCCCCAAACTGGACTGTGCCAAACCCCTCCGTGGGGCGGCCAGCAAGGGATCGGCACGGGAGCGACCGTTCAGCTGCGCCGACTGCGGCAAGAGCTTTCCGTGGGCTTCGCACTTGGAGCGGCACCGGCGGGTGCACACCGGTGAGCGGCCTTTCGGCTGCCCCGAGTGTGGCGAGACTTACAGCCAGAGCTCCCACCTCCTCCAGCATCGCCGTACCCACGCCAGCGACCGGCCGCACAAGTGCGGCGACTGCGGCAAGCGCTTCGCCGGCGCTGCTGAGCTGGCAGCCCACGGCCGGGGCCACGCCGCCGAAAAACCCCACAAGTGCGGCGACTGCGGCAAGGGCTTCGTTTGGGCGTCCCACCTCGCCCGGCATCAGCGGGTGCACACCGGCGAGAAGCCCTATCGCTGCGCCGAGTGCGGCGAAGCCTTCAGCCAAGGCTCGCACCTCGCCAAGCACCGCCGCAGCCACACCGGCGAGCGGCCCCACCGCTGCCCGGCTTGCGGCAAGACCTTCTGCCAGAGCTCCGACCTGGCCCGTCACCGCCGCACCCACCTGGGCAAGAAAGCCCTGCGTTGCGGCGACTGCGGCAAGCTTTTCCGAGCTGGGCCGGCGCTGGCGCGGCATCAGCGGTGTCACCGGCGGGAGCGTGCCCACCGTTGCGCCGATTGCGGGAAGGGCTTCGTCTGGGCATCCCACTTGGAGCGGCACCGGCGGGTGCATACGGGTGAACGCCCCTTTCCTTGCGGCAGCTGCGGCGAGCGCTTCGCCCAAAAAGCCCACCTCCTCCAGCACCGCAAAACCCACTCCCCCGACCGGCCCTACAAATGCGGCGACTGCGGCAAACGTTTCGGCGAGGCTCCCCCTTTCCTCGCCCATCAGCGGGGCCACGCCGCCCAGAAGAGCTACACCTGCGGCGAGTGCGGCAAGGGCTTCGCTTGGGCGTCCCACCTCGAGCGGCATCGCCGCGTCCACACCGGCGAGAAGCCCTACGAGTGCCCCGAGTGCGGCGAAGCCTTCAGCCAGAGCTCCCACCTCACCAAACACCGCCGTAGCCACCTCCCCAAGGCCGCTTTCCCCCTCGCCCCCCAACCGCTGCCCCCCTCCAGGACCCGGCTGGTGGGGGAGAAGCCCCATAGCGCCGTGGGGCTGGTGAAGCCACCCGGAGCCTGCAGCGGCGAGGAGCCCTGAAGGACCGAGACCCCTCCGCAGCGGTGCGATGGATGGGGCGGGAGGATCGTGCCCAAGGGAAAACTCGGCTTGGGGACAAATCGAAGGACACCAAGTGACATTTAAGGGGCGGAGGGTGGCACCGGGGTGGGTGATGGGGCTGCTCCAGCGAGGCATCAGGGCGGGATTTATCTTTCCTGATGTCTCCCAGCAGCAATGGGTGCCTGCACCCTGCCACGAAGGGGACCCCGGAAAGGGACGACTCAGGGGAGAGGGACCTCTTCCCGAGGGAAACAGTGCTCTTCCCTACCGGGAAAGGTTGGGGGGTGACCCGGGGCTGGTTCTTGGGCCAAAACACGGTGTCATTTTTGCCTGCTCCTTGCTGCCGGCAGGCTGGAGAAGGGGATGCTGCGTTGCGCCGATGGAGAGGGCGAGATGCTGAGGGTGCGGTGGGCTCGGCGGTGGGAAGCGCCGGCATGGGGCGAGGAATAAAAAGGGAGTCCCGTGCCCCGCAGCCGCCTGTGTCTGGCTCTCCTTGCACACCCACCCCAGACTCCGTCGTTTTTCCCTGCTCCTGGTAGGAAACACCGCGAGCATCTTCTCCCTCTCCAAAGACAAAACCACGCGGAGACAGGCAGAGAGGGGTTTTTTTCTTTTTTGCGGAACTACCTTCTACTTTATTACCTGCTAACCCAAGCCGAGGAAACCCCCGGCCTCTCCGCCCTTGCCAAATTCCCGGCCTGGCGCATCCCAAACCGCCCTCGGCACGACCCAAGCAGCGTGGGGGGGGTCCCAGCAAGGAAGCAGTGGAGCTGCTGACTGATGTGCAGGTCCCCGTGGCTTCTTTTCCGAGCCGTTTGCCCCCAAAAGCCCCCTGTGGCAGGGGGTTCCCTGGGTGATTTTAACCCATGGGTCCCCTCCCATACGCCCAAGCTGTGTCACCACCCTTCTGCCCCCTGATAACAGCGGGGTAGAGGATGAGGAGGGTTAGAGGGAGACGTGTCGTCTCCCCACCGCCCTAAATTATCACCCAGCCCTCCCCAAATCCACCCCCAGCCTCCCCCGTCCCTCCTCTCCCGGTCTCCCCCCCCCGCAAAACCCCTTACGCTGGTTGCTATCCCCCAGCACGCACCGCTCGCCCTCCCCGTGCCCCCTTCCCACCACCGCTTCCCCCCCAGCTTCCCTATCCCGACTCCCACCCCAGGGGATCCTGGGCTCCCCCCATCTGCTGAAACAGCCCCTTCCTACCCTGTGCCAGGGAGGGGGGGACAGGCCAGCCTCCCGCCTCAGCTAGGGGGTGTCCCCAAAAGCGGAGGGTGGCTCTGAGCACCCCCCCCCAACTCCCCCCGGCCCCATCTCAGGAACTGGGGGGAGGCAGGGAAGCCCAGGGCTCTTGGGGAGCAGAGGCGTCGTTTTGCAGGGTGTCCCCCTCCCCAGGCCTCCATGCCATGGTGGGGGGCAGGAGAGCCTTGGCAGCCCAGCCCCTGGGGGCTGCAGAGGAGGAAGAGGAGGAGGAAGGCACGGGGTGCTGCTGGAAAACGGAGCCGGGCTCTTCGGGCCAGAGCTCGGAGGGCGTCCCCCCTCGCCTCTCGCCCTCCCACCACGCAGGCGGCAGCAAGGAGACGGGGCTGCGGCCCCCGGTGCCGGTGGCAGCGGCATGCAGTCGCTGGTGAGCTGCCAGGGCCGTGCCGAGGCCAAAGGCTTTGCCGCATTCGGGACAGACGTGCCGCTTCTCCGGGCCGCCTTGCATGTGGGCACGCTGGTGCCGGTTACGGTGGGAGCTGCGGCCGAAGCATTTGCCGCAGTGGGCGCAGGAGAAGGGTTTTTCGCCAGTGTGGGTGAGCCGGTGCCGGTCATAGTGGGAGCTCCAGGCAAAGCCTTTGCCGCAGACGCCGCACTGGTAGGGTTTCTCGCCCCGGTGAAGCCGCCGGTGCCGCTCCAAGCTGGCCGGTGTGCTAAAACCTTTGCCACACTCGGGGCAGGCGTGGGGCCGGCCCGGCTGGGCGGCATGGGTGCGGCGATGAGCCAGCAAGGTGGAGCTGACAGCAAAACTCTTCCCGCACTCGCCGCAGCGGTAGGGCCGCTCGCCGGTGTGTACCCGGCGGTGCCGTTCCAGGTGGGAGCTGACGGCGAACGCCCGTCCACACTCCCCGCAGCGGAAGGGCTTCTCACCGGTGTGGATGCGGCGATGGCGCTCCAGGTGCGAGACCCAGCCAAAACTCTTGCCGCACGCCCCGCATGGGTAAGGTTTGCCGCCTCCTCCGGCGCCGGCTTCCTCAGTGGCTGCCGGCGCGGCTTTGGCGGCGTTGCCAGCTTGCTGCTGCCGGGCGTGGGTGCGCCGGTGCTTGGCCAGGGCTGAGCCCCAACGGAAGCAGCGTTTGCAATCCGGGCAGGGGTACGGCCGCTCGCCGGTGTGGACGCGCTGGTGTTTGAGGAGGTTGGAGCTCTGGCCGAAGCATTTGCCGCACTGCTCGCAGCGGTAGGGCCGCGGGGGGCTGCCAGCGGGTTCGGCACCGGCCGGCAGCGTCTGGGTGCCCTTGTGCTTGAAGCGCTGGGGGTCCGTTTGGTGGTTGAGGCGCTTGCCGCAGTCGGCGCATTTCTGGGGGGGTGGTGGGGGCTCTTCCTCCGTCTCCCCGTCCTCCTCATCCTCAGAGGCGGCGGCGGCAGCGTGGGTGCGCATGTGGCGGTCGAGGTGGGAGCTCCAGGCGAAGGCTCGCCCGCATTCGGCGCACTGGAAGGGCTTCTCACCGGTGTGGATGCGCCGATGCCGCTCGAGGTGCGAGCTCCAGGCGAAGGCTTTCCCGCACACCCCACATTCATAGGGTTTCCCACCCAGGTGGCTTTTCTGGTGCCGGTCAAGAGCCCCCGGATCGGCGAAGCTGCGGCCGCACTGGGGGCAGCGGTTGGGTTTCTCCCCACCGGGCGCGTGGGTACGCTGGTGGGTGAGCAAGGAGGAGCTGACGCTGAAGCGGCGCCCGCAGTCGGGGCAGGCGTAGGGCCGCTCACCCGTATGGACCCGCTGATGGATGGTGAGGTCCGAGCGTTGGATGAAGCACTTGCCGCAGTCAGGGCATTCGTGAGGGCGGTCGCCGGTGTGGATCTTCTGGTGTTTCACCAGGGCTGACTTGTGGCTGAAGCTCTTCCCGCACTCACCGCACGTGTTGCCGGGCTGGCTCTCGCTGGGGTGCGTGGCCGTCTCCCCCAGCCCCCCGCTCCTGCTCGCCTTCGCCCCGGCCTCGGCAGGGCTCGAAGGATGCTCCTCGCTTGCAGGTTTCACCGCTTCGGGCTCTTTCTCAACAGCTTCTTCTCGAGGGGGTTCCTGCTCTGCTCCCGCTCCATCCTCTGTGGGGCACAGACACAACCCAGGCAGGAGACATCGTCTCTCTCCCAGGGCTGGGAAGGTGGTAGGAAAAGGAGAGCAAGGAGCGATTCCCCCTCCTTTTTTTATTTCAAACACTCTTCCAGGTAAGCACCTTTCACAGAGGCATCTCCAACCCCCATTGCTCCTCTCCACCACCAACAAGGACACGGTAATTAATCCACCACCACCTCCACTGCACCTCCGTGGACCACTCCAGAAATGCGGCTGTCTAGGAAGGGGGTCCAGCATTTCCATTTTGGCCAGGACATCCCTCTGGCATTACAGCCTCTCCTCCCCAGCATCTTTCTTCCATGCCACGGCCAAAGCAGGGCTTGCAGCCTGGAGTACGGTGGCAGCCGGTTACGGTGGGGGTTTGCCCATTTTGGGGAGAGGTTGGCAGCGGGGGAAGCCCTTCACACTTGCAGGAGCCAAACCCAGGCTTTTTCCCTGCTGTGGTGGAGGCACAATCGGAGGCTCACCTGCAGCTGGGGTGTCCCTGGGCACGTGGAGATCTAGGGCTGTAGGTTCATCCCCGTGGTCCAGGCGGGACAGCAGATCGGGCTTGGAAACGGGGAATTCTGGAAAAGAGAGGGGAGATGAGCAACATGGATCAGGAGGGTCTGCCCTCCCCAGCAGCCCCCCAACCCCAGCACCCCTTGCACAAAGACGTGAGGATCCAGCAAGCCGGATCCTCCATCCACCCCAAATTTTCTCCCGTGGGAGGGGTAGGCTCCTCACCCAGCGCCATCAACGTCTCGTAGCTCTCCTGCATCACGTCGCGATACAGCGCTCTCTGTCGCGGGTCCAGCAGCACGTACGGCTCCATGGCTGGTGCCACCAGACCCCCTGAAAGAAGGAGGTAACCCCCCGTAAGCAGAGCCCCGTGTCCCCCCGCCAGCTGTCATCCTATGGATTTGCATCCGTCGGTTGGACTTTTCATGCAAAACCCTCTATTTTATTATCCTGTCAATTCTCTAATAATCTAATAGATTATTATTCTCTAATAAGCTGATAAGACGAATCACAAAACAGGGACAGGCAGCTAATAAATACCTCCATCCTTTACCCCGCTACGTATTTTCCCAAATCCTGCTGGAACTTTATACCCTCTGCCTCTATCAAATCTGGCTGAACAATTCTTTTTTTTTTTCCCCCCAAAAGTTAATGGGAAGGAGGAAGCAGAAGGGGAAAACGGAAACGCAGACAGCATGATTCCTTAAAAAAAAAAAAAAGAGATAAAACCCAGCCCATGAAGAACACGTTTCTGTAACCTGCAGACAACACTCTGCTGAGAGATCCTTACCCTAAAATTCATTTTCACCCTGATTTTATCTAACAGCTAATTCCTACTGCACCAAACCCTGGCTGCTCGTCCACAGGATCCTTCACCTTCCTGGAGAGTCCTGTCCCAAATTTTCCAGAACCGCCCCCAGAAAACCCCACAGCAATCGCTCCTCCTTCTCAAAGAGGATAAATCACCCACTTATTTCTCTACGCAAATCTCCAGTGCTCAGAGCCTGTACTTGGGGGAAAACATGAGTTTTCCCAGCTGTAGGAAGAGGGTTTGGTGCTCTCCTTTGCAAAAATCATTTAAAAGCAAATTACCACCACTCCCCCGACCCTTTCCTCATCCTCCTCTGTGAGCAGCGGGCGTATTAGGATCCCAATGCGTGGGTTGATTTATTTTTCTTTTTTCCTAGCAGCAGAGCTGTTACAAGCGCAGAGGATGGAGGAGGTAGGTTGGGAAAAGGTGGATTTGCAGAAGGTTGCTGCCGACTTACTGATGCCAGGAATAAAAGGGTGATTTCAAGCACGGACTGCAGATCCCTCCTGCAATTTTTGGCTGTTTTTGTTTTTGGTTTTGGTTTTTTTTTTTAAGCCCCCACCAGCATCTCAGCCAGCTTCATTTATTCCCCGGTAGTTTGCCATCCTGCTTAAAAAAATAAAAATAAAGGGGTCAATACCGCACACCCTCGCAGACACCTCTGCTCCCGGCCCCCCCATCAGCCCATCCAAAAATGAAACCCACCCACCCGAATGAAGCGAGGGGGGAGGGACGGACGCCTGCAGAAAGACAACGGGGCTGGGTTTTTGGTGGGTTTTTAATTTTGGGGTTTTTTTTATTATCGGTTTTTCCCCCTCCCCAGGGATGGAGAGCATCCGGGCACCGAGTTTAAGGCTGATGTATGTGTGGGCACCCTGGGGAGGAGAGCCAGAGGGGACAGGAGGAGAGAGGAAGGGAAGGATGGAGGGAGAAAGGAAGGAGATGGAAAAAAAAAAAGGGAGCCATTTTCCGCTCCCTCTCCGCATCCAAAGACCAAACCTCCCCATTACCTGCAGTCTCCGGCTCGGGAGGTGCTGTCGGCAAAGCCTGGAGATGCCCCCCCACCCTTTTTCCCCCCAGAAAGCCCCTTTTTCCCCCCAAAAAAATGGGGTAGGGGGTTAGCGAGGGGTTCTGTGTGTGTCCCAGGGATGCGAGGGCCACAGGGATCGGGTCAGCACCGTGCGGTGGCCGCGGTGTGACCAGGGAAGCCTGGTCCCTCTGATAGCCCGAGCAATAAGAGTTAAAAAAAAAAAAAGAAAAAAAAAAAAAAAAGGAAGGAAGGAAGGAATTAAAAAAAAAAATGGGAGGAAAGAAAAAAGAGAGGGGAGAAAAGAGCTCTGCACAATTGCCAGGGCCCTCTGGCGGCAATAGCAACGTTGTCCCTGGGCGGAAATTAAAAAAAAAAAAAACACCTCAAAACACCTTGCAAAGTGAAAAATGCTCACCGGTGAGGTGTTTTTTTCCTCAAAATGTGGAAAAAAGGAGAGTTTGGGCGTTCGCCTGCCCCTCCGTGGGGACGTGCGGCCGAGAGGCATTTTCCTCACGGAGGGCTGCGGCAGTGGAGCTCCTTGCTGCTGGCCGGAAGCACAACCCCATAAATTTATTGGTGATAAACCCATTAGGGAGCACTTTGGGGCCAAACCCCCCAAATTTGGAGCCGGGGGAGGGTACTGGGGGATGTTTTAGCGAGCGTGGACTGAGGGGACGGCGCTGCTGGTCTGCAGAAATCCTCACGTTGCGGTAGCTGTCCTGATTCTTTACAGCAGGGAAAGGGTCTGGTTTTGGGGTTAAAAGGGGGGTTTTCTGTCAACAGGGGTGGCTGCCTGCATGTCAGGGATGTCGGGCCAGCAAGGAGCACGGCCCAAACATGTTTAAGAGCCCCATGAGGGGTTTTGGGGCTCACAGATGCCTCAAAAATGGCCCCATCCCCCCCCCGAACCACAGCAGCCCTTCTGGGGGGGCTTTGTCCCCTGACAGGGCCCGTTGCCGTGGCAACGCCGGCTGGCTGCCCTCACCCAAGATGGATCCCAAGGCTTCATTCGCCCAGGGGCCATCTTGAGCAGGGCCGTCCTGGCAGCAAGGGGAAGGCCGCGGCCATCTCGCCCCGCTTGCCCCGACCACCCCACGCTGCGGAGGAGGCCGCAGCCATCTTCCCTCTCGCCTTGCCTGAGGGCGAGGCTGCCATTTTGGAAGAGGGCAGGGGTCGCCATTTTGGAAGCGGGCACAGGCCGCCATTTTGGAAGTGGGCACCTCCCCTCTGAGGCGATCCCGACCCGCAGGCCCCGAATTAATGATTTTTCACCCCAGTTTCACCCCTTCCCATCCCAATAGTAACGTCTCCTGCAAATATTTCCTCCCCAAAGCAAATTTCACCAGAAACAGTGAGGAAAATTTAAAGAAAAGCAGACAAATCGCGGCATCACATCCTCCATCTGCCTCACACTTCTCCCACAGCAAGAGGGATGCTCCTGGTAGGGAATATAAATCTGGGGCAGGGCTATTGCATGGTTGCAGGGAGGTTTGGGGTTATTTTTCCCTGAATTCACGTCCATCGACCTGATCTGTGACACCGGTGGTGATGTGGCAGAGAGGCCGATGCTGTGAAAACCAGCCCCAAAAAATCCTCCCACCTTCACGCCACAAAACCCCAGTTCAGTGGCTGCCATCCCCCCCAAATGGATTTCTGAAGGGGAAAAAAGTCCACAGGAAGCTCCTCCACCTTCTTTTTCGCAATATTTAATCCTTTACGCTGGAAAACCTGGCTGCTGGGTGATGGGTGAGTGAGCCTGGGGCAAAAATGTGCCCCTTTCCACAAAAAGCACTAATTTTGAGGCAAAACAGGTTGCCTTGAGGGTCTGCTGTGACTCAGGGCAGCTCCAAACCTGCCTGGCGTCTCCTTTTGTTAACAAAAAATGGTTTAAAAATGATAAAAAGCAAAGCCAGGCAAACCACTCAGTGGCTGATAGTGCCATTAAGGCTTAATTATGGTCGTGAAGCTGCAATTTAAATGAATTAAACACTGCAGGGGTTGTTGGGGTGGGTTTCCAAGCACCCACATCCACCCCCCAGGATGCTCCCCGCACCCTGGTGCCTTTGGCACCCCAACCCTGGCACCTTGCTGGCGTTGGGATGAATTAACCTGATTTAGGGGCACCCCCAGAAACGTCCCTTCGCTCCGGCCCGGTGGTGAAAACCAAGGGGAGAAGGATGAAAAATGGGAGGATGTTTCAGCAGGGTAGGGGGACAGCCCCGACTGTTAGAGGAATAATTAAGAAAAATTCAAATAGATTGCCCACGTTCAGCCTAACGAAGACATTTTGTTGTCAAAACTTGAGACGTTCAGAAGGTCGTTTTTAGCGGTTATTGATAACGTGATTGAATAGTTTCTGTTTAATAGAGACAGGCTGAGGAGATGTGGATAAATGAATGCGTATTTAAAGTTTATTTGCAGGGAACTCTTGGGATTATGGAGCTCCACGGATGTAGGGATGCTCCGTGGGGCTGCTGCCCGCTGTGGAGAGGCGATGCCCCACAGCAGGTCCCGGGGGTGCTCTGTGGGGCTGGGACCCCACCCCCAGCACCCTATAGGCACCGATGCATCCCCCCCAACATCCTGTAAGGACCATCGGGGCTTCCCTCCCCCCCCAGCAACCTATAGGGACACAGACCTCCCCCTGGCACCCTATACGGACCAAGATGTGTTCTCCCCCCCCACCCCAACAGCCTATACGGACCCCATCCCAGCACCCTATAGGCACAGATGCATCCAACTCCAACATCCTATAAGCACCCTGACATCCGGGCTTCCCCAGCACCCTACAGGGGCACAAACCCCCCCAGGACCCTATAGGCACCAATGCATCCCCCCAACATCCTATGAGGACCCTATAAGGACCATCAGGGCTTCCCCCCACAGCAACTATAGGGACGCAGACCTCCCCCCAGCAACCTATAGGGACCGAGATGCGTTCTCCCCCCCTCCCCAACATCCTATAAGGACCCTATAAGGACCATCGGGGCTCCCTATAGGGACACTCGGGCTCCCTATAGGGACACCCCCCCCCCCGCTCCCTACAGCCCCCCCCCGGGCAGGCCTACAGGCCCCGCCCCCGCCTGGCCGCGCATGCGCAGTGCGCCCCCCCGCGGGGGGAAAGAAGCCGGCGCCCTCACTCCCCGCCCCTCTCCGCGCAGGCGCGGCCACGCCCTCTTCGCCCTGCGCAGGCGCGACCCACGCCCCCCTCCGCCCCGCGCAGGCGCGGCCCCGCCCCCTCCGCCCCGCGCAGGCGCGGCCCCGCCCCTCCCGGCCGGCAGACGGGCGGCGGAGCGGCGCGGAGCGGATCGCGGAGCCCAGCGCAGCCGGGGAGCCGGCATGGAGGCACCGCCTGCTCCCCCCGCCGTACCGCCCGCTCCCTGCAGCGCGGCCCGCAGCCTGCAGGACGAATTGACGTGCCCGGTGTGCCTGGAGTACTTCAACGACCCGGTGCTGGTAGCCGAGTGCGGGCATAACTTCTGCCGCGCCTGCGTGACCCAGTGCTGGGAGGACTCGGCGCGGCGGCTTTGCTGCCCGCAGTGCCGGGAGCCGGTGCCGCAACGGCTTTTCCGCCCTAACCGTTCTCTCGGTAACATCGTCCACATCGTCCGTCAGCTGGGGCTGCCGCCGGGCCCCGCTGAACCGCCGCCGGGGCCTCCTGCCCCCGCCCCGCCTCTGCCCGCCGCCGCTCCGCCCGGCCCGCCGGGGCCGCCGCGTTGCCCTCGCCACGGCGAACCGTTGCGGCTTTACTGCGTGCAGGATCGTCGCGCCGTCTGCGTTGTCTGCCACCTTTCCCGGGAGCACCGCACCCACACCGTGCTGCCCGCCGAGGAGGCGGCCCACGCCGCGGAGGTCAGCGGCTGGGGGGCGGCGGGGCCCCGGGGGGAGGTGGGGAGCTGGGGAGCACGCACCGGGTGCGCTAAGGACACCCCCTGGATTGAGGGCGTTCAGTAGGGACCCCCCCCGTCCCGGGGGTGGCAGTGCACCGGGAGCCCAGGTCGGGGGCAGTGGGGACCCCCCCCAAGGAGGGACAATACTGGAACCCCCCCGGGATGTTGGGGTGCAATGAGGACATCCCCCGGGGAGCCCTTCTGGGGTGCAGGAGACCACCCCCAAGGATGCGCGATGCAATAAAAATCCTTTCTGCGAAGGGAGAGCACCAGGGACACTCCCCACCCCGATTTGGGGGTGCATTAAGGGAGTGCACCGGGGAACCCCCTCCCCACGGCAGGCGATGCACCTTTGGGGTGCAATAGGGGCCCCCCCACCTTATACCCACTGGTGACCCACTGCCCGCAGGGTGTAAGGTGCCATAGGGAACCCCCCCCTGATGTGTACCCCCCCTATTTATATGTACCTGGGGTGCAGCGAGCATAGTGGGGTCCCCTCAGGGTGTGGGGTGCAGAATGGGGCCCCACAGGGGACTCTCTTCCGAGGTGGGTGTTCCTCCATACAGCGGGGTGGGATATGGGGTGCAGTAGGGTCTCAAATTCCCCCCCCACCCCCCCTAAATGGGGACACCCTGAGGTGGGGGCTGACCCCATGCACTAGGGCAGGATGGGGGACTATCCCCTGTGCAAAATGGAGCTGGGTTTAACTGGGAAGATACTGGGAGGGGGGAGGTGTCGGCCAGTTTGGTCTCCTGCGTGAAGTAACACTGAGCTGGTATGGGAATCCCTGAGGTCACCTTTGTGCGGGTGTGAGTGTGCAAAATACCATCAGGCACCCCAAAATCCTCAGCTCCCACTTCCCTGGGCAGAAATGTTCCGGAGGCAGCATGGAGCCTGGCTCCTGGGGGTGGGGGGAGCTTATTTTTTTAGCAGCGAGCACAATCTGGGGTTAAAGTGGAGCAGGAACACCCCAGGAGTGATTTCCCCCCCCCCCAAAAAAAAAAACCAAAACCCAGCACGGGGTGGTTGAGCAACGTGACGCAGAGTGAATACAGAGCCCGGCCTTTGGCGGCATTCAATCTCCGCCGAAAACGCCGTGGCGATGAAGGGGAGACCCACAGCTTGCAGGGGGGCTCCCCGGTGGAAATAATTATTAATAATTAAGAGGCGCCTGAGCACGGTGGCCTGACCCCCAGCAGCCAGGCCTCGTTTCTCCGGCGGGGTGGAAGAAAACCAAGATGCCGGACAGGGAGCGGATGTTTACTGCGCAGCGGCGGGAGGAGGAGGAGGAGGGTGGCACAGGCGCAACCGGGGCATCACGGTGGATCGGGGAAGGGGATTGCGTGATCGTTAACCGCCGCATATTAATTCTTGCAATTACCGATGTCGAGGCAGGTGGCACCAAAGGCTTTTATATTGAATTTTGTACTGAAATTGCTGCAGGTGCCCGGTTGCGCCATCCTTGCCATCTTTGGTGGTGGTGGTTGCTCTTAGTGGGAAGATGGAGCTTGAGTTGGAGGCGTCCCCCCCACCCAGAAATTTGGGATCTTGTCCTTTTTTAGGACCGCAGCGTCTTTAGGCAGGTCCACCATTGAATGCTGCTCTGGCTGTTGCTCTCTTGTGGGTTTGTTTTTTTTTTTTCTTCCCCTCGTTAATCTGCTTTTATGCATTTTTAACAACCGGTTGTTGTGCCTTGGGGGCTGTTTGCAACCCGTGCCCCTGTTTTTCCGATCTTTGCTTTTATCTCGCGCTTTAAATTCTGCATTATCATGAGGCGCGTGGTAGCAAGCGCCGGTTTGCACAGCCGGTTAACAACAGCCAAATCTCCGTAGCTTTGCGTTTTATTTATAAAAGATCTGTTGTTGCTTGCTCCCAAAAGCCCTGCTGCTTTTTGTTTAGTGTTGCTAGGAGCCTCTCCATCTTCCTAGGCGGTCAAATGACTTAAACGAGGACGAGCGCGATGGTTTCCAGTAATAAGCTGTTAATAAACTTAACGAGCAGCCTGGAGGCGGCTGCCCCTCCGTCTCGGGGGGGGGGTGTTCAGGCAGATGTCGGGGTGCCTCGGCCGTTCTCCCCGGCTCGTGGCGGGGCTGGGATGTGAAAGCTGATCCCGAGAGGCGCTGAGGCGGAAGGGGTTTACACGTGGGTGGGACTTAGTGGTTTGTGCTTGCAGCTGCCCTCTTACAGGGAGCTAGAAATTTGCTCTAATTTTTAGTGGGTTTTGGGGTTTGGGGTTTTTTTGCCTTGCTGTTCGTTCTTCTTCCTCCTCCACCTGGTTCCAAACCGCTCAGGCTGTTTTAGGGCTGGTTGGGGAAAGTTTTTTGGTTTTCTTGGCATGCCTGAAACTAAAGGTTGAGGATAACAGGGCAGGGGAGGACATGGTGCGGTGATGGCCTCACCTCTTTTTGGGTTCATGGTGTTCTCCAGTTTAAAAAAAAAAAAAAAAAATTACAGTTGATGAAATTGGAGGGTATCCCCCACCATCCCTTTCCTCCATATTCCTGATCCCAAATAGGAAGCATTCCCAACAGATCTCCTCTTTCTCCTTCCAGGAGGTGCCGCAGGAGCATTTGAGCTCCCTGAGGAAAGGGCGCGAAGAAGCCAAGGCTGAGAGGGAGAGGCAGAGTGAAGACTTGCTGGTGAGTGCCTCAGGGTGAGGGTTTCCCCAAAACTCCCCCGGCCTTGGGGATGTCGATCTCACGTGGATTTCCCCTCTGGGTTTTGCAGAAGCAGACAGAAGTGGAGAGGCAGAAGATTGTGGCTGAGTGCAAGGAGCTCCGGGGCTTCCTGGAGGAGAAGGAGCAGCTCTTGCTGTCCCGTCTGGAGGAGCTAGACAGAGACATCGTCAAGAGGAGAGATGAGAGCGTCTCCCGGCTCTCCGAGGAGATTGCCCAGCTCGATAAGCTGCTGGGTGAGCAGGGAGGAGAGAATGGCCCAGGAAACCAGTCTGGACAGGTGAGACTCCTGGGATGTGTCCTCCGAGTCTGGAGATTATGGTATAGCCGGGTGTAAAACCTGGGAGAGCTTGAGGTTGGGATCCCTGGGGACAAAAATCCATTTACAGGGACTGCAGGGTGCTGACGTGTTCTGCTGGGGAGCAGTTTGGGTCCATTAGCTCCGTGCTGGAGCTGGCCCATCTAGAACTCAGGGGTTTTGACTTGCTGCTGGGCTGCTTTTTCAGGTGGGAACCCAAATTTTTAGCACAGCTTTCAGGGGGTAAAATTGGCCCCTTGTAGTAGTGCAGCTGCTTGGGCTCCCTTTGATACCAAGAACTAAGAAATACCCAAACAAACCTCCCAAACATTTTTTGTTTGTGTCATTCCATCGTCACTGCGAGCCCTGAATCCTCGTGGTTTTGGCAGCTTGATGGCAATCATGATTTTTCTTAATTTCTTTTATTATAAAGATGCAATTTTGTTTTTTCCCCCACCCACATTAAAAAAGGGGGAGGAAAAAAAAAACGTAATTACAAACTAATTCTGCCATCTCCATGAGTCCAGTTGCGCTCTGCTTTGGAAGCAGCTGCTGAGAGCTGATCCCCTTAGCAGAGCAGCCGTGGGGCCAGTTTTGGGGAGGATTTTGGAGGCGCTGAGGTAGAAGAGAGACTTGTACTGATCAGCTTCTTTTTTTTTTTTTTTTTTTTTTTTTTTTTACTGTCTTTGCAGGGTGTTGCACCAGCTGGAAGCAGGTGAGTGAACCTGAGCCCTCGCTGGGTTGACTGGGATGCTCACAGCAGAGGCAGAGCTGGTGTTGCGAGGGCGTACGCCCCGTCCAGCTTCACCCCCCCCCACACACCCTGGTGTTCCCTTTGAGGGAAAACCCAAACCTTCACGCAAGGGCTTTGCGGGAGGGTTGGAAGCATCCATCCAGAGGAAACCGCAGAGTAACTCAGTCGGTGAGGGACCAAACCCGCACTGTCAGGACCAGTCTTAAAAGCTGGATCAGGCTGCTCAGGGCTGAGCCTCTGCCAAGGCACAGAGATCCCCCCCGCATCGCTGTGAGGGAACCTAATATTTATTTCTCCTCCCCAGCTTTGAGAGCTGGATGTTTTGCAAGCCGGAGGCTGGCTTCACGGAGCTGGAGAAGAAACTCAAGAGCTTTTCCCAGAAGAGCGCAGTGCTGAAAGAGGTCTTGCTGGAGTTCAAGGGTAAGCGCTGAAACAGGCTTTTTCTTTTTTTTAAAGTTGGTGCTTCCTAATAACCCCTATGTTTAATTCAACTTAAAAGATGAAATTCAACTTACAAGATGATTTGGTTTCAGTTGTGCTCTTGTTTCTCCTTTGGGCTTGTTGGGAGAATTCTTTATTGCTTGAGCATCTGCTCGTCAAAAATCAAAAGCCCTGTTGGCTTTTTTAATAAATAATAAAAAGCAGCGCATTTCCCTTGGATTTCTGCGTGGAAGCCTGACATAGCCGTCCATGGTTGTTCCCAAGCAGCGGTGTTTGGTGGCTTGCCATAAGGCAGGGAGCAAGGTCGCGTGTGCGTAGGCAGGCACTGGGGACTCCCCGTGCGCTGAGGGATCTAAATTTCTTTCTTTTCTTCCCTCAGAGAACCTCCGGTTCGAGCTGGAGAATGACACAGGTGAGCGCAGTTTGGTTTTGGGAGTCTGACCTTCATTTTTGCAAGGCTTAGTTTGGGAGTTTCAGCTTCCCCTGGGGGGGTATCTCGGCAGTAAGACCTTCGAGCTAGCCTTAGAGGTCAGGAGAGGAGAAAATTACTGCTGGTGCTGCCAAGGGAAGGGGGGGGGAAAAAAAATGATCCAGCTGCTGGGAGAGGCCATAAAAGGCGCAGTCCTCGAATTTGTTGGGAAACTGTGGGGTTAAGAGGACTCTCCGGGCAGAGCGGATCAGCTTCTGGAGTGAGGAGACCTTTGGCCTCGCTGGTGGGTGTTGAGTTAGCTCAGAGGTGGACTTTGCAACCTCTGCGTTTGCTGCTGGTAGTTCAGGGCCGTTGCTGGGCTCCGACTCCCCTGGGTGCAGGATAGATCTGTCTTGCTTTCAGTGGTCTCTCATATTCCCCTCTCAGAGGGGTTTTCAGGCTGGACAGCCCTAGTTCCTGACAGTCCCCTGAGGACAACAGCGGCCCTTAAACACGAGGATATTTGTGCTCATTCCTCTCCTGGCACTTAGCAGTGACAAAAAAAAAAAAAAAAGAAAAAATATTTCTGCCTAGAAATTTCTATTCCAGAGCAAGGAGGGGTCTGGGATGGGGCAGGTTGGTGGGTTTGCAGCAGAGATCTGGCTGTTTCTCCGCTTTA
This sequence comes from Pelecanus crispus, assembly GCF_030463565.1. Taxonomy (NCBI): domain Eukaryota; kingdom Metazoa; phylum Chordata; class Aves; order Pelecaniformes; family Pelecanidae; genus Pelecanus; species Pelecanus crispus. The sequence goes on along the minus strand of NC_134671.1, from coordinate 236,764 downwards.
ATTAGAAAGCGGAGCCTGATCTTCGTTTCTTTTCGCGCTTTGACTGCTTAAAGCTTTTGAAGGCGACTCGCCTGGTGCCATCCTCGTCTGGTTTGGGGCAGAGCCAACATGAGTCCCCTTGGAGGTCGGCTCCGACGAGGGTGGGAGAAGGGTCCTTAGCTTGCAGACCCTCACGCCCGTGTTTCCCTCTTGCCAGGTGATCTCTCTCTGGACCCGGACACCGCCAACCCCTACCTGGTGCTGTCGGAGGACAAGAGAAGCGTGAGGCTCAGGAGTGCTCCCCAGGAGCTGCCGGCAAACCCCAAAAGATTCGATTACTCCTTCTGTGTGCTGGCGGCGGAGGGTTTCATAGCTGGGAGGCATTACTGGGAGGTGGAGGTGGGAGATGGAGAGAGCTGGGTCCTGGGGGCGGCCCGCGAGTCGGTGCGGAGGAAGGAGAAAATCGACTTTGCTCCGGAGGAGGGGATCTGGGCGGTGGGGTTGAACTGGAAGGGGAAGAATTGGGATCAGTATCAGGCTTTCACCTCCCCGGAGACGCCCCTGTCCCTGTGCGAGAGGCCCAGGAAGATCGGGGTGTACCTGGACTACGAAGGCGGGTGGGTGGCGTTTTACAACGCCGATAACATGGCTCCCATCTTCACCTTCACGGCCGCTTTCACCGAAAAGATCTTTCCTTTCTTCTGGCTCTTCTATGTGGGCTCCTCGCTCTCCCTTTGCAATTGACCCCATCCAGTTTCTTTAACCCTCCCCAAGGTGACCTGCAAGTAGTGCCCGATCCTGTCCCCTTTTTTCCCCTTGCTTTCAGAAAAAGAACCCTGAAACTCATGAGTGTCCCTTGTTCGGCTTTGGGGTTAACTTTTTCTTCGTTGCATTTAAAAGTTTTGGGTCTCCTTTACCCTGAAAACCTTCCTCTGGGCCATCAACCGTCGAGGGTGGCTGCTTAAATAGCCTCTACGTGGGGTTATTTCCCCGCCTCTGGCCTGCTGTAAAAGCAACCCCGTATATTTTTGTTTCGTTTTGTTTGAAGTTGGCTGCTCCATGTAGACAGGGATGTAACCAGGGAGAAAAGCTGCCTTAGGGGGTTATCCCATCCTACATCGATCTGTAGCCAAAGCCGCCTGCTTTTGTGCACCCTTGGGAAGCGCTCGAGGGCTAGAAAACCTTCGTGAGGAGGAGAGGTGCTGTACCCAACCCCTGATTTCTGAGACCGTTTGCTCTGCAGGTCACCTTTTAGCTTCCCCCACCCCCCACACACCCCCCCCATCCTCGCTTTCCTTTCCTCCTTGGGAAAGAGCCGAGCCCGTCTTTTTGCTGCCGCTAGCGCTAAGAGAGCAAAAACCCCACGATCTCCCTCGCCGCTTCCCTCCTGCCCCCCTTAACGCTGAGCATCCCTAGGGCCGGAGTAGAGCGGAGCGCTGGGAGCCGCAGCCCCGGGAATCAAGGCAGTGTGTGCTGGGGAGAAGGGTGGCGGGTAAAGGGGAGATGGCTGATATTTTTTTTGGGGGGGGGGTGGGGTCAACCCAAAAGCTGGCAGGGATGGTAGCTGGAGGGAGAGCTGCGGACGTGCCGCAAACCTGGAGTCTCTCGGGCGTGCGCTCAGTGTGGCAGATTTTTGGGGGTTGGCTTTGTGGATGGGGGTAGCTCCCGTTTGGAAACCCAGGCCGTGTCGTGGGGAAAGAGGGGGAAGTCTTGTTTTAGGTGTGATCTCGCGCGTGCTTATAAACCCCTGCCCGCCCTCGTGTGATCCCGCGATGCTGTTATGTCTCTTTGCCCTGTCACTCTGTTTAGTGGGGAAATAAAAGTTGCTGTGCAAAAAAAAAAAAAAAAAAAGCCCTAAAAAACCAATAATTTGATGTTTCTCCGTGCCGGCTGCGGAAGGAAAAGCCGCTCTCTGGGGACAGGCTTGGTCCTGTAGCAATGCTACTGCTGCTGAGCCACCCTTTCCTCCCAGGTGAACAGAGATGGGGACACCTCTCCTTGTCCCCAACCTGCTCGCAGTGGGGCTCAGCAGAGTTTTGGGGCCTCCACAGAGGCTCTGAGCGTGCGATGGGTTCACCCAGCAACGGGTGCTGCCCCCAAGCCCCACCAAGCCAAGAAACACCCCAAATTTTGAACCCTACAAAATGGCCCCAGCTCCAAGCCTCTGGCTACCTGTAATTTTAAATGAAAATTTAAATTGACTTCTTTAAATGCCCAAAGAAGAGGGTTTAAGACCCTCCCCACCCTTTCCTTTGCATATATATAGATGTGTTTTAACTGTTTTGTCAGAAAGCATGGAGGCAACAGCTCTGTTTTCTTCGAGAGCTGCTAGAAAAGGGAAAGGAATAAAATTAACATGTAAAGCCTTCAAAATAAACCCTTGGAGAGGCAGAGTAAGGGGAGAGGGTGACCCCAGTTTTGGGGGAGCGATGTTAGGGGTGCCTATTCCCGCCCCCCAGCCGAGGAAATCCCCCCCAATTTCTGCTCCGAGAAGGGGAAAAAACCACGCAGCAGGAAAGCAGAGACAGGGCATGGCAGAGCAGCTCTGCACCACTGAGCCTGCTATTTATCCCTGATCTGGGAGCTCTCACAGACCCCTCGCAGCCCCATTTTTTTTTTTTTTTTGGGTCAATTCCTTCGTTATCAGTTTAAGCCAATAGCCGGTGACGCAGTTTGGATACAGGGCCATGCTCTGGCTTATCCCCCTTCGCAGCAGGGATTTACTCCTCGTTGCAGCCAGAACCACGGTGGAAAATCCCACCTCTAACACCCATCTTTTCCCCTGAAATGTGCCTTTTTTTTTTTTTAATTCCCCCCGCCCCCAAGTGCTATTTAAGGGCACAGCCTGACTTCTAATTCCTACAGCCAGCTGCATTTTGGGTCCCCAATTCCCACCGGCGCTCCGGTGAGCTCCCTCCTCCCTGCAGCCGCTTTATCTGTGTCAAAACCGTCTTCTAACTGATGCCTGTATGGTTTGATGGTTTTTTTTTTTTCTGATAAACCCTGTTGAGCTGGTGACCTTCCAGGCTGCGTAAATATTGCAATCCTTTCCAAAAAAAGGCTCAATAAAAGGCAAGCAGTCTTTAGAGGATGCAGGGAACCATCACTGGATCAAATAACGCCCGTTTCCAAGGCCAAAACCAATACAGCCTTGATTCCCTCCACCTACCATTGACTTCCTGACCTAAATCGCCCTTTTTTTTTTTTTTTTTTTTATTGTGCTAAATACAGACAACCTTTGGACCGGGTGTTGAGGCAGGCTGCACACACGGAAATCTCACTTTTCTACCCGTTTTTCATAGAAACTCAGCGCCGAGGTGGCCGGCGCAAGCGGGGAAAACCCACTTTTACGCAAAATAAGTCTTTATTGAGGAGCCTGCCGAGGATTTTGGCAACCTCACGCTCCCTCCTCGCAGCGACGGAGCTGGGCAAGAGTTTTTCCGCTTGTGGCAACGCTGCTGTGAGTTCGAGGGAAGCCTGGGTTTTGGCAAAGTTGGCATTTCCCCCGGGGAATCGCCGGTCCGTTTATTTTTGGCACCTGGATATGCTGCTACCACATGCCGCGGGGGTCCAGCATCGTTTCACCTTGCCCCATCGGTCCTCCCATCCTGCTCTCTGGTCGCTCCTGTGGCCAAGAACCGGAGGATGAGTCCAGCTATGAACCAACGCTGTCCATCACCCGGCCTCGGGGTGCGCCCGGATCCTGCCTGACACCGCCCCGATATTCGGCTGAGGCTGCAAGGGGAGGTGGGGTCTTCTCCGGTTCACCACTGCTCACCAGGGTCTCCCCAAGCCCTGGCATCTCCAGGGGCTCCATGGCCACCGCTCCAGGTGCCTCCGGGTGCTCCAGTCCTGCCCGCGTCCCTGCGCTGAAGTTGAGCGGTGGGGATGGCACCGTCTGCCGCTGGCCCCCCTCGGCTTGGGGGGGTCCGACGGACACTTCGGGGTGACTTTTGCTTTTGTGGGCGGTGACGTTGTCTTTCTTCTCAAACTTCTTGCCGCAGATGTCGCAGGAGAACTGGTAGAAGGAGTCGGCGTCGTGTTTCTTCATGTGCCAGTTCAGGGAGGCTTTCTGGCGGCAGGTGAAGCCGCAGATCTCGCACCTGGGAGAAAACAGGAGAGGATTCAGTGTAAAAGAAATTAAAAAAAAGGTATTACAAGGGATTAAGCACAAGGGAGAACTGGCTCCGCCTCATCTTGATGCTGCAATTTTACATGGGCTTAGCAAAGCCACCTCCCCGAACCGCTACGTTAGCTCTGTGTGGCTTCAGCACACCCTCCAGGCAAGGAAATGCATCGTTCCCGTTAAGTCCCAGCTTATTAAGCTTCTCCAAATCAAGCCCACGCCCTGAAGCTGATCCTGAAGCTGCTGGCTCAGAGCGCGGCAGGGCAGAAACCCTTTTGGCAAAGCAAAAATAACAGCAAGACCTCTGGCTACCCACGGCGAGAAACTTGGCTCTTCCCACCCCATGCACCGAGAAGCTAAACTTGGGTTGAAAAAGCGATGGGGAGAGATTCCGACGCCAACTGGAGAGTTGGCGGTCGCATCGGTGGGACCTGGTACTTACTGCAGGGGTTTCTCCCCTGTGTGGATGCGCCTGTGGATGATCAAGTTGCTGCTGGTACGAAAGGAACGGGCGCAGAACTCGCAGATATAGTCCCGCTTGTCTGTGGGGCAGAAGGAAAAAAAAGATTAGGGGCTGATCCAGCCTAGACAAGCAGTCAGGGCGCTTTCAGGATGTATTTTAGGAGGCAGGATGCTTTCCCAGCACAGGAATGGAGATGATAAATGAGAGCTCGACAGTAGATTTCAGGAGCGGAAAGCAAACGGGTACGGTAATGTCTACCAGGGATGTGAACAGGACCGGTGAGGACTTGGATGTGCTCAGCTGTAGCACAGGAGAGGAGGTATAGGGAGGTATAGATCCGTGTAGGGTGCCCGTGCCCAGGTGGCCAACTCACCGCTGTGCAGTTTCTCGTGCTCCTTCAGGTGTTTCTTGAAGTTGAAGGACTTGCCGCAGCTGGGCTCCGAGCAGGTGAAGGTCTTCTGGTGGACGTGCTGGTATTTCTTGTGGTGCTGTCATTTTTGGAGAGAAAAAGGAGGGGAGTAAGAAGAGAGGAGGTTGGCGCCGAGAAGCTGAACGTGGAGGAAGCCCAAGGGGACAACCTCTCTGCCCGTTTCGCTCCCGGTTTCGTGCACGGTGGGACTTCGTGCAGCCTCAGGGACGCCGAGCTGCTGCTGAACACACGGGGCCAACAAGTCCCCTGTCTATTATCCAGCTTCGGAAAGCCAGGGGCGATTTAGGTTGCCCAATTCCAGCTCTAGGACAACAACCAAGAAGCCCAAAATGGAGCTCGGACAGGCAAAACCTGACCCATCTAATGGGTCACCAAAGCTCCTGCTGGCTCCAGAAGAGAGTGGGAGTGGGAGGGCTGCTCGTGCCCAGCTCGACTGCACCTCCCGGGGCGTGAGAGGTGGATTTAAGCGCAACGATTGCCCCCAGGCCTCACGTTCAGGTACTGGCGGTTGGAGAAGATCTTGCCGCAGCCTTCGAAGTCGCACAGGAGGATCTCGCGCTTTGCCGCCTTCCTGCAGGAGGGTGGAAAAAAACCCATCGTCGGGGAGGATGAGCAGGGAGGAGAGCCGAAAAAGCTGGGGATTTGGCACCCCGCTAGGTCCTCCTCACCCATCCTCCCTCTTACCCACCCATCAAAAGCTTAATTTAAGTAAATAAAGCCCTTCGGGGGGCCTGTATCAGAGCAAGGGTTGCTTGCCAAGGGTGTCCCATCACGGAAGGGCCGAGCGGCACCTTCTCGTCTTCCCAAGGGGCTAGGAAACGGCACGGCAGCTTCCCCTTCCCCACCGGCCCCAGGTACCTGATCCTCTTCGGGCCGATCTGGGCCACGTCCTCGTCGCACGGCCGCGCTCGCCTCTTGCAGCTGCAACGGGAAAGAAGGGTCTTGAGTGAGGCTCTTGTCCCCTCTCTTTGTCCCCAAGCGCAGAGCCAAGAAGCTGTGGGCCTCCCACCCTCGCAGCTGATGGGTTTCCAAGCAAGCCCTACATGAAAACCATCCTCTGGGCGACCGCTTCTCTTCTATTTCGTCCATTTTGGGCATTCGCTATTTCTCCCCGTGGGAGTAGGAAACGATGTGAACAAATGCACCTTTCAGACGTGATAAATGGGAATATATTCTTTATTACTCATTACAAAAAGTCTTTCACATGGTTTTGGATATGTCCCAGGACATTTAAGATTGCTGTCAACCTCACGCCAGCCTCGTTTGATCTATAATTTATCCACGGCTCCGTGGAAACAGCAGCTATTTCAGGCTGACATCCTGAAATTAAAGAAAGATACGTTAAAAGAACACCAAAAAACAGGCGTGCTTTTGTAGGGAAGTGAAATAAAGAGATTGTTTAATAGATGACGATGCCAGACCGCATCCTTAACATGGAATAAAAATAGGGGCTGGGCATCTTTGCCCACAATCTCTTAAAAATGTTTTATTAGCTCACGATGGCATTACCTTTGGGAGGCGAGAAGAGGATGAACACACCGAAGTCTGGAGACTCTCGCTTTTGCTCATAAAAAGTCTTTTATCTCCATTCTTCCAGCTGCTGTAACAAAAGAAGGGAAAAAAAAATTAAATCAGACGCTTGTAAATATGATCTCCGTAACCAAGCTCAGCCTTAAAAAGGGCAGCATCAACTTAAAAAGTTTAGGCAAGGCTTTGGAGAAGGGGTTAAAAGCGCCAAGACTGCACTGGTTGCCCAGGAAAGTCAATGGGTGCTTTCATCAGCCCCTTCTGCACATCTCCAATGGTCTTTAGGGGCATCTTGAGGCACTTTTGGAGGTCTGAACACCAGGATTTTGAATGGAAAGCGTGCAGGACCCCCAAAATGCCAGAGGAATGTGAAAAATCCCTCTTTTAATTCATTTTCGGCCTTAACAAGGACTACCTAGACCTAACCCAAACCTTTCCACCCTGAAAGCGAATTTTAGAGCCGGGCGTCCCCCAGTGCTGCGTGACCAGCGGTGGGCTGGGAGAGGAGAAAAGCAAATGCCATATTTACCATCACGTTTTTCCTTTGCTGGGACTTGGTCTCCAGGAGGGCGTTCGCTCTTCCAGCTAGCTGCGAGGCGGTTTCAGAGCTGCAAGGAGACGGGAAGGGTGTTCAGCACCGAAAAAAGCGACAATAGCGTGTCAAAGTGAAAAAGCAAATCGATAAAAGCCTTAACGGAGCAGCACGATACTTACGTGGTGAGTTTTGGGGTGTGCGTTTTGCTGCTGGTCCCGTCTTTCATAGGACACAGGAAGGCAAAGATGCGTTACAAAGCGGTGTTACGTGGTCTAACTCCAATGAAAAAGGGGGTTTTAACGCCTTCGTTGTATTAAAAGTTAAGAAAATCCAGCAAGGTGACATCTCCTTGTGTGTCAGACCCCAGAGGCAACGCATGGGGCCATCCTCTTGTTTCAGCATCAAGACCAACCTCTAATACTCTTGCATAAAGACCCAGCAAATAATTGCGTGATGATTTGAGCTTATTTAGAAGAGAAAAGTGAATTTTGAGCCTATGTAGCCGGGAAGGAAAGATTAAAACCTAACCCTCCACCTCAAACAGGCAGCGGCAAAGAGTGCTTGCAAATTAGATAATCATGGCCGTTACCAAGCCGTCCCTTGACCAACTCTTGAGGTTGGCAGCGCTGCCGTCGCATCTCCCCATGGGCTTGAGCTGCTGGGCAATATAGCTGGGCCACACAGAGCTGCTCTGGCTGCTGGAGAAGCCCCATATCTATAGGTGGAGACAGCAGTCTCTGTGCTCCACAGGGGGTGGAGGAGTGGGACGTATAGATTTTTTTGCTGCTGCAACCTCCAGGCTTCTCAGAGGCTTCAACGCCCACCACGGTGGTGGTTTAAGGGGTCTTCGTCCCCCTCCGGCAGCAGCCTTTGCCCCAGCAGCACATCCTTGCTCCCCGACCACCCAGGACCGGCTCCACGAGAGACACAGTGGATGAAATAAAGACTTGTTAAGCACCCCCCACAGCGAGATCGGCATGCCAGACCCCCACACACACTTTGCAAGCTCCAACACCCAACGAGGCCAAGCAGCACAGCTCTGCCCTGTGGACGATGGCACCGCGAGGAGGATTAAACCACCCCAGGGACACACGGCTCTTGCCCTGCCCAGAGCGCAGGGCTTGAACATCTTCTATTGTTGGGCTGGATGATTTCCATCTGGTTTCTCAGCACGGAAAGCAGCATCATCTCCAACATGCCCCAAAATGCTCATTCAGTTGGCCAGAGAGACATGGATGCCCCAAGACAACCACCCCGATGCCCGTCCCCAGCCTCACCACACCGACGCAGCCCTCATGACTCACCTGACTCGTCCAACCTTCTCCTCTGATGGGCTGGAGCTGGTCAGGTTCGGCTCATTCAAGGGCTGCTCCTCCTTTACGGGTTTCTTACGGGCTTTGGTCTGGCTTTGTCGTCGCTGTGGCTCAGAGTCGCTGGGGGAGAAGATGGGACATGGGATAAGCAAGATGGTTTAGATGGTTGGATGTGGTAGGACATGGTCAGATGCAGTTGGACGTGGCAGGACATTGGTTGGACGTGGCAGGACATTGGTTGGACGTGGCAGGACATTGGTTGGACGTGGCAAAGACCCTCACCCAGGCAGAGATACAGTGAAAGAAGGTGCCTCCCCAAAAGGACCTTATTTAGGTGATACAAGGACATTATTCCCATCTCCTCCCATCTCTGCTAGGGTCAGCTGTAGCAAGACAAGAAGGCGGCAGAGATGTAAGGTCTGAAACCCTCCCAGTGTGATACCCATCTGGACTGGGACGGTGCAACTGGGAGCCTGTGGACCAGCTCTCACATGGTCCCAGTCCACGGGCTCCTTTCCAGCAGCTCTAAGTGCTCCTCACCTGTCCAGAGATGGGTGGTAGTTCTCATCACGCAGATCATCGGTGTAGGTGAGGTCATCGTCCTCCGCAAAGTCCTCATCCTCCTCTTCCTCCTCTTCTTGGGGCTCAGCCCCCTGCTCCGCTTTCTCCTCCAGGATGGGCGTGCTGCAGGAACGCAATGATCAAAGTCAGCTCTGCTGCAACGGGTTTTATCACGGAAGGTCTTCGTTAAAACGTTGCTCGCCCCTTGGAGAACTCGAGGGATGAGATGGATGGGTCCAAACTTGACCTTCAGCTCTGGAGAGCCCTGTTATACACCAGGGGAAGACTCACGCATGCCACCACTCACCTCCCATCATCTTTTGCCATGGTCCCCGTCTCTGTCGGCACTTGTGGAGCTGCAAGGACACGGACAGGAGTTGCAGTAAGTTGAAGCGGGGCTGGCTGAGCCGGGATGTTGGGAGAGGCAGAGGAGGGAGGAGGAGGATGGGGAGTGGATCTGGCAGCAGGGTTGGGAAGCCTGCAGGCATTGGAAAGGACCTCCATGGTGCCATCCCGCTGAGCAGAAGAAGTGAGGGCCAAGTTACTCCAAAATATTCTACTGGAAGAAGCTCAACCTCTTCTCAAGTAGCTACTACAGGGGAAAAAAAAGGATTTTTCTCCCCAGTTTTCAGTCTGGATAAACAACAAGAGCTGTGGCTCTTGGAAGCTGCCAAGAGCTGCGTCTGCGTGGGCTCAGCGAGGTCTTCGGCTCAACACCTGTAATGAACCTGAGATCCCCCAGCTCTGCTTTTCCAGGGGAAGGAAAGGACAGAGAAGATACAAGCTCGTTTTGTGGTAGGAGCAAGCCTGGTGGGAGACTCCTCTACCTGTTTTTCCAGCAAAGGCCCAGAGATTTGTTTTACATGACGGTGCTGTCAAATCTGGAGCAAGAGGGAGGCAACAGGGTTGGGGCAAGACCTGATCCCGGTGAGAAGGTGGCTGACGTGCCCCTGGGACTGGGAGAAGGGCTGAAGACGGGGAATCAAGAGGCCAACGAAGAAACAAGGATGGAGAAGGGGACACAGAGGAGCTCACCTGTGGTGCCATCATCACCATCATCACTACCAGCTCCCGGCTCTTCCCTCCGGTCCCCATCACCGACAGGCGACTGAGCTGCTCCCTCCGGTTCGGCTTCGCCCTCCCCAGAGCCGGACTTGGCGGCCAGCCCTGCTCGCCGGAGCGAGCGCCGGCGGCCGGTGGCCGGTGGGGAGCTGCACCCCGAGTCCCCCCGTTGTTCCTCTCCATAGTGGCCGGTTGTGGGGGTACGGTCCCCCGCTGCCCCAGGGACACCCCAGGAGAAGCTGTGCCCGGCCATGCACTCCCACACCAGCTGGGACGTGCTGCCTGGGGCCGGGGGCTTCACGTCAGGGACGAAACCGCACTCTTGGCCATGACCGTGGGACAGGACGACCAGGCGCTGCAGGGCATCGGCATGGAGAAGGCTGGGCTCCGGCTCGGCTGGTGAAGGCACAAAAATCAGAGAAATCAGTGAAAAACGGCTCCAAACTTTGGCTTTTCGGTTGTTCTCCATCGTGTAAAGCCAGCGTAATGTGGGTGGGACATCTGCAAGGGTCTCCTCCACCTTCGTCACCATCTCATGCAGGCTCTGACCTTTCCACCATATTAAGATCTCCCCTTTTTAGCAACGCCCAAACCCTCAAATAGCTCCCCCCCCAAAAAAAAAAAAGAGCTGGGGATGCCAACAACCCCAACGCAGCCAAACCCAGGCAGCGGTTCGCCTCCTGCTTAGGGAGGTGAGCATCTGTGGGTGCATCTCCAGCACCCAAGCGCTCAATGCAACGAGAATCTTCTCTCTCCACCATAAACCTCTTTTGGACCCAAAAAAATCGAAGCCAACGTGGATTTGGGGCGGGAGGCACCTACCTGGGCTCCAGACGCAGCCGTGGGAGCTGTACCTGTGGCGGGAAGAGGGAGATTGAGCGAGCGTAAACCTTTTTTTTCCCCGTCCCAGGGGGTTTTAAGGGGTTTTTAAGGGTTTTGCAGCCCCCGCCACTGACCTGTCGAGGAGGAACTGGGCCAACTGGGAGTGCAGGGCGAAGCCGAGCTGCTCCTTGAGGCGACACCAGCGCTCCAGGTGCCCCCCGATGCGGATGCGGCACTTGCTGCGGCGGGCGTCCAGCTCCCGTCGTTTCTGCCGTCGGATACAATCGGGAGCCCGCTGCCGACCAGGGCGACCCGGCTCCATGGGGTGGGGGGGGAGGTCTGGGGGGACGGGACGGACACGGGGATGGTCAGGGGGGGACATGGGGACGTGGGAGGGGGATTTAGGGGTAGTGCGGTTCCATGGGGGGGGGGGGCAGGTGGGGACATGGGAGAGGGACATGGAGATGGCCCAGCTCCATGGGGGGTCTGGGGGGGACATGGGGGTGGCCTGGCTCTGTGGAGGGGTCTGGTGGGGGGGGTCGGGGGGGACCCAGGGACATGGGGGGACCCATGGGGAGAACCCAGCTCCATGGGGAGGGCACTGGGGGTGTCAAGGGGGACATGGGGGGGGGGACAGGGACATGGGAAGGAGCTGGGGGGGGTGTCGGGGGGTGGCCCGGCTCCATGGGGGGGGCCGGGGGGGCCACGGGGTGGGCAGGCCTTGGGGGGGCGGTGCCTCCCCTGTAGCCCCGCCCCCCTGTAGCCCCGCCCCCCCGCCTTGGCTCCACCCCCTCCGACCCCCAACCGCGCGCCTCGCCTGCCTCTTGGCCCCGCCCCCACGCCTCCGCTTGGCCCCGCCCACCCCACCCTTTCCCTGGCTCCGCCCCCCGCCCGCAAGCCCCGCCCATCGCCCGTAAGCCCCGCCCTCTCTCTCCCTAACCCCGCCTCCCCCCTTCCCGCCATTTCTCCCCCGAGGCCCCCCCCCGCCCCTCAGCACCCCCCCCGCAGCCCCGTTCCCGCCGCCGGGCCTTAAAGCGGGAAGGGGAAGCCACCGGCAAGAGACGGGCCGAGGCTCCGGCGAGCTGCTGGGATCCCCGCCGCAGCCTTCCCGCCCGCCGGCGATCCTCCTCCGCCGGGCCGCGCTCCACCTCAACCCGAGGTGGCCCCACCCCGGGACCGTGCCCCCTTTAAGAGCCAAAGGAGGCCCCCCCCCCCCCCCCCCATCGCTCACACTGCTCAGGGACCGGGACAAGATGGCGGAGCGCCCGCCTCCGCCTCGCCGCCGCCGCGCATGCGCGCTGCGCCGCGCCCGCCCTCCAGGGGGCGGCGGGAAATGGAGTCCCTCGCGCGGGGGCTGACGGGAGTTGTGGTCCGGCCGGGGCGCGGTGCATGATGGGAAACTCACCCGTTGGGGGGGGAGGGGGCCTCGGGGGGGGACCCTTGGGGTCCCCTCGGCGTCCCCCCCGTCAGGGGAAGCCCCCCGGATCCCCCGGCCCCCTCTGCCACACTCCCGGGGGTCCATGTTAGGCCTCGGGGTGCGTGTGGGGCCTAGGCCGCACATCCATCAGGCCCCAGGGCTGAGGCGGGGGGAATATTCCCAATTTTGGCTGTTTCTTGGGGTGAAATATTCCCCTGACAGGCACTATTTGGCGTTTTACAGCCCCTCCCCGTTTGGGAGGAGGAGGCAGAGCCCCCCCCAACCCACCCCACACCCCTTCCCTTCGAGCCAGCCCCCAAGCTGCGCTAACAGTAAATAACAACACTAAAAATAAAAGCGAAGGCACCTTTATTGCCATGGCTGGGTGACCTCTTCCACGCTGCTCCTTCCCATTCCTCCAAGGGCTCTTACGGCCATTCCCATTGCCCAAATTATCCCAGTTTTCCATGAAATCATTTTCCCCCCTGAGAGTCTTTTTAGGGTTCTCCTCTCCCCAGCAAGAGCTCAGATCACCTTGACATCAAGAAAGCTGTTCGAAATCTGGATTTTTGAGGAGGCTGAGGGGAGACCTGATCGCTCCACAACTCCCTGAAAGCAGGTGGTCGTGAGGTGGGTGTTGGGCTCTTCTCCCAAGCAGTTGGCGATAGGACGAGAGGAAATGGGCTCAAGCTGCGCCAGGGGAGGTTTAGGTTGGATATTGGGAGAAATTCCTTCATGGAAAGGGTGGTCAAGCATTGGAACAGGCTGCCCAGAGAGGTGGGGGAGTCCCCATCCCTGGAGGGGTTCAAAAAACGGGCAGAGGTGGCACTGGGGGACATGGTTTAGTGGGCATGGGGGTGTTGGGTTGATGGTTGGGCTGATGATCTTAGAGCTCCTTTCCAGCCTTAGTGATTCCTGGTTTTTATTTTCATTAAAAATAATCCAGCCACCAAGCCAGAAATGTGAAATTGCTACTCTCCCCTTAACTGGTTCAGTGGTGGACTTGGTAATGTTAGGTTAATGGTTGGGCTGGATGATCTTCAAGGTCTTTTCCAACCTAAACGATTCTATGATTCCTACCTCCTCCCTCAAGTCTTCCCCCCAAAAAAGTGGATTTTTTTTTCTTAAATAATTTGTATTGGTTTTATTATTTCTTTTACCCAGGCTCAGAGGTGGGTGGCTTCTTTCTGGCAGATCCACGCCAATCCCGAGCTGCAGCTGTCAGAGCTGATCTTGTCCCACCGGAGCATCCCGCAGGCTCTGCCTTCATCCCCAGGGCTCAGCGGGAACCTGCGGGTGCAGGAGGGAGCCCACGTCACGGCACGAGGGGCCCTCGGGTGATGGTGGAGGTGCCCACACCGACACCCATCCCTCCCCAAAGCGCTCACCGGCTCTGGTCCAGGCGGGAGCCGTTCACCCAGGTCCAGCCCTTCCCACCGGAGGGGAGGGAGAGGCCGATCCAGAAGTAGCGGCTGGGATGCTGTAGGATTTTATCGAGGAAATTCTGTATCGGGGGAGAGGGCAGGGGGTGACGCCCGTGTGCCATGGATCACCATCCCAAAACAGGCTCCAGCCCGTCCCCGTGCAGCCCCCAGCCCAGAACTGAGCCCCACCTGTGTCCCCCACACTCTGACCCTGGCAGAGGCATCCCGGGGGCTCGGGTGCTGATCCCAGATTTCGGGGCAAGCCCTCAGCCCTTCCCCAGGTGCCACCAGCAGCCCCTCGGGTGCAGTCCGGGCACCCGTCCCACATCCCCGATGCCATCGGTCCCTTTACCAAATCATCCAGGTCCCCCGGCATCATTAGCTCGGCACCCCGATTCGCACAGTCCTCCCGGCTCTTGTTCCAAGGGTTGATCCCGTCGGCAGCCCAATAGCACTTGGTCCCACGCAGCACCCAGCCCGTGGGGCAGAGCCTGCACCCCTCACTCTCTGAAAGACAGTCAGTGCCACGTTCAGCCACCAAGAAGCCACCCTGGCCCCTGCACGTCCAAAGAAGGACAAGTGTTTAAGTCCTGCTTGCTCCCCAGGAACACGGGGATGCCCTGAGCTTTGCTTGGTTCTCCAGTTTAGGGGTGCTGCAAGTTCTTGGGAATGCTGATGGTGCGGAGATGCATCGTGGCCGGGGCAGTTACCTTGCAGCTTTGACAAGCAGAGACCTTTCCTCAGCTCCGAGCGGATGTTCTCCAGGGTGGTGTTGCCGTCTCCTACGTTCCCGCTCCCATTTTTGCAGCTTCCTGGGTTCTGTGACTGCTGGTGGAGAACTGCAAGGGAAGGATGGAGCAGGGGAGAGGGACTGGCTCCCCCAGGCACGATGCCCACCGACATCTACCCGCACGTGGCCCCAGCAGGATGCCGGGCAGTGTCTGGGATGGAGCCTGACCCCAAGCCGGTGCTCAGAGCCCTCCAGCCCTCCCCTCATCCTTCCTGCTATCTCAGCTCACCTTGAGCCTTGATCTGAGCATCTCAGGGGGGTGAGAACTGGCCTGGGGTCCCAACCCAGAGCAGACCCCAGGCCGTCTTCTTTTGGGGTACGGGGTCAGCACCTCTGAGCTCACCCCCACACTCACTTGGAACTGCCTCCACCCCACTGCTGCTTTGCACTGGCGACAGGATGTGGCCCCTGCACCCCCCGCATGAGGCAGCACACGAGGTATGGAGGCATCAAACAGGACAGCTGCAGAAAGCCCCGTAGCCTCTGACCGCTACGGAAGCGGCCTCCCCTGCAAAACAAGCTGCGCCAGCCTTATCTGTGCAGCCAGAGGGGCCTGACGCAAGGGTGAAGGGCTCTTTGCCACCTTCTGACCACCCCTTGCAGCACAGCGAGCCCACAGGCACCTGCAGTGCACGTGACAGCTCCCAGCAGATTTATTTTGGGGTCTTCTCCGCTACTGGACCCACACCAAGTCAAGCAATCCCCCAGGTCGCTGCTGGCCCCAGATCCACCCTACAATGGGGACAGCAGATCCCTACAAAGCCACCGTGCCCCGGCTCACGCCCAAAGTTGCTCCCACATGCCGAGAGCATCACCTGCGTTTTGCAGCTCTCGGCCCCGTGGAGGGCACGGTGCCCAGGGAAGCTCGAGTCTGATCCCTTTGCTCCCTCCTCCGAACCCCTGTGCCAAAAGCGTGGCAGATCCATCCCCACAGTTCAAATCCACACCCGAGTCCCTCCCCAGCGCAAGATCCAGTGGATCTCCCCCGCTTTGGAGGATCTCCTCGCCAAGCTACCTCAGACATTTGAGTCTCCCTTCCACATGCTTGGTGTGGTTTGGGGGTGCTGTGGGTCAGGGCAGCGTCAGATGCCACCAGCAACTTCACACCAGGCACAAGACTCATTTCAGCAGGGCTCCGTGTGACCCTGAGCTCAGCCACGGGGTGTCAAATCCTGACCCTGCCACAGCTGAGGAGTTTCCAGTGGTTTCCCCTCGCTGACCAACCAAAACAGCCAAGTCTCCTCCACCCATCAGCTCTAAGAAATTCTGATAAAACCCCACTTCCCCACACCTTGCACTGATGTGCGTCACCCAACGCAGATCATAAAAAGCAGATTTGCCTCCTACACAAGCCCCCGGGCCAGACCCCCAGGAGCAGGGACCCCCTCCCTGCTCTTTGGGTTGTCCTTTGCTTGTCCCCGTGCTGGCAAGCGGAGCTACTCACGCGAGCATCCCATCCCCACCACGGCCACTCCGAGAAGGAGGTTCCCGGTCCAGCCGGCCCAGAGCGCGGTTCGGTGCCACTGAGGGCAGCCCGATGCTGCAAGGGGAAGCAGCTGGGCACCCCGATTCGCACAGTCCTCCCGGCTCTTGTTCCAAGGGTTGATCACATCGGCAACCCAATAGCACTTGGTCCCGCGCAGCACCCGGCCCGGGGGCCAGAGTTTGCACCCCTTTCTGCGGACAGACGGACAGACGGACAGACACCACTCTGCTAAGGCACCCCGGGGCAGCCTTGCACCAGCCGGGGTGGGGACAGCATGGTTCAGCCGGAGGGATGCTCCGGTACGGCTTATTGGGGTGGGGTCCCATTGAGGGGATCTCATGGGGGGTGGGTTACCTTGCAGGGGGCACAGGCTCTTCCTCAGCCCCAGGTAGACGCAGCCCAGCGACGCGTCCCACAGCCCAGGGACGCGTTCCCACAGCCCGCGGTCCCCTCAGGCTGTCCCCTCTCCGCCACCAGCCAAGACACTGGGAGAGACGGATGCTGAGCCCGGTCCGGGGCTCGGGGGTGGAGGGGGCACCCAGTCCATCCCACCCCTGCACTGGACCCCCAGAAAAAGCCCCTGAGGGCCAACTCACTGTGAACCATGAGGGAGAGCACGAGGAAGAGCACCAGGGTGGCCGTCAGGGCCCTGAGGAGGCAGCGGGGACAGCGGGGGGCTCCTGCGGGGACACGCGCCCGCGGCGGGGCAAAACCCCCCTGGGGGTCTTGCATGATGGATCCTGCCGTCAGGGGAAGGGGGACAAAAAAAAAAGTGGGGGGATCCAGAGCATCTGTTGTCCTCGTGTCCCCCCCATCCCCACAGAGCCTAAGGCAGGCTGTCCTGGGGCAAAGCACCTTGGTGAGACCCCCCCCAAATCCCTGCAGACACCCCACACACACACACAAAGGGGTGACCCCAGTAAGGGACCAGGAGCCAGGTATCCCCAAAAATCCCTCTGCTCCCTCTTTTGGGGTCACAGCTGAGACCCGTAGCTCGGCGGAGGCAGGACAGCAGCCAGCCCAGGGTGTTGGATGAGCAACAGCCCCCCCAGATCCTTCTCCCTCACACCGTGCCTCAGTTTCCCCAGCTTGAGCAGCTCCTGGGGACCCGGCAGATGGCATCACCCCGCTTCTCCCCCTTCTCAAGTCGCACCGCTCATCACCGCCCCATACGGCCTCTCTCGGACCAGCAGACACGACCCCCAATACCTGCATCCTGGAGGGGACCTGGGCTCCCCGCAGCACCCCGCTTGCCCAAGACCATGTAGCCATCCTCATCCTCCATGGCGCCCAAGAGCCGGGAGGGCACAGGGCTGGGGACGCGGAAGAGGGGACAGGAAACCAAACCACCGATGACCGATGGGGCTTGCGCCAGCAAGGTGCAAACTGCCAGCGGGGCCCGCGCTTCCTGCCACGGCCACAGCTGAACAGCCCAAAAGCTGCTGGGGGCAGCAGCCCTGACGCCCAGGTGAGGGGCACTGCGGCGGCGGGGTCTCCATGGGGCTTCCTCTCCAGAGAAAGGAAAACCGGGGTACGGGGCTGCATCCCGCGGGAGAAAGGACAAAGAGCTGCAGCACAAGCTACTGCCAGAGAAATTAGAAAAAAAAAGGTAAACAATTTCCTCCTTCCTTCCCAAAAATGGTGGAGGGGAAAAATATAGAAAAATGTACATTTCTGCCAAGGTTAGAGGTGGGCCAGGATGGGAGATGTGCCCCACCATGGCACCCGTTCTCCACACCAGGGCAAAACCGCTGAACCTGGACGGACCAAGCTCTCCAAGGAGACTTCATCTGACCCAGGTTAGACAGCCCCTTCCGCCCCCAGCTCCATCCTGCTGTTTGATGAGCGTGTTTGATGCGCTGGCCAGCCTGAAAATGAAATTTAACGTAGCTTCTTCTGAATTAAGCCAGGGAGAATGAGTTCACATCAAGGGAAGTAACACCTGAGAGCACCAAGAAGCCTCTGCTATTCAAAGTCGAGCCACAGCCTTCTAAGGTACCAAAGGGAATCTCCCACACAAGACACCTTCAATAATGAAAAAAGCCCAAACAACCCCAAAATACGTGGTTCTGCAAAGAGGCACTTCCAGACCTTGCTCCCCTCTGTCCAAACTGGGTATTTTGCATGAAAAATAAGGCGTCATTGCAAGAATGATGCAGAGGCTCTGCCATCTCCCAGAATATTCCTACTAGGGTCGGAAGAATTGTGATTTTTACAAAATAAAATAAAACCACATCTCTCCCACCCTTGTCTCCTCCCTTTAGCTACTGGAAAGGGGTTTTCTAGCCTTAGCCACTGCTTCTCCACACCCAAACCTACGCCAGCGTCGCCGCCTTCTCCCCGTTACCGATTTCTCTGTAATCCCACTGGTTTTTCAGCCTGGGTTGGAAGCACACCGCCATTTTGCTGCTCTGCAGAGCAGGCAGGTGCCAAAAAGCCTGGGAGCCTCTTTGGAAACCAGGGGTTAGACATGAGCCCTCCAAGGGGACAGGGTGGAAACTGTTCCAAACAGCTCAGGAAATCCATCTGGTTTGCCTTCATTCCTTGTTTTCAGGTCACTTCCAAGGGACTTTATTTATGCAGTATTAACAATACAGCATTATCAGTGCAGTATCATCAATACAGCGTTATTAATGCAGCATTATCAGTGCAGTATCATCAATACAGCATTATTAATGCAGCATTATCAATGCAGTATCATCAATACAGCTTCATTAATGCAGCATTATCAGTGCAGTATCATCAATACAGCATTATTAATGCAGCATTATCAGTGCAGTATCATCAATACAGCATTATCAATGCAGTGTTACTGATGCAGTACTATCACTACAGTAACAGAACACAGTAACATTCCTTATAATACCTGTAATTAATTAAATACAAATAGAGGTATTATTAAGACAGCCACATGGTGGGGCTGGCTGCGTGGCGCAGGCAGCGAGAGAAATATGAACGGGGCACGCACATGGAGCCAAGGGGAAGAGGCAGGTGGCGGCAGCACCGGGTGACATTTCCTTCCTCTGAGCCAGAAGGTGAAGGAGAAACTGGTGCAAAGCGAAGGAGCAAGGAAGAAGGACGGGGCTGGGGCTGTGAAAGGTGGCGGGGACGGGAGCAGGAGAGAAGGGCAGTCGTGGATTTGGCTTTCCAACTTCCTGGGGTGAAACCAAGTGCTGTTAAAACCGTGATGGAAAAGAGAGGAGAAATAGCAGAGGGCAGAAATCGCCGCTGATTTAAACTCAAGGTTATCCTTGTGTGACAGAGAAGAGGGGGAGCTGATGGATGGCAGACACCGACGGACATCAAGCGCTGATGGATGCCCATCACCGACAGCTATCAAACCCCGATGGATCCCAGACACCAACTGCTGGGGGGCTGGCAACAAAACCAAGCGGAAAGACCCTTCATAGCACCAGAAACCGCTCAGGTCAGGAGGATCAAGTAGTAAGAACAAGTTGTCCTTATTTTTGTCTTGCACAGGCAGCATGGGAGGGTCGGTAGCCTGTGCACGTTGATATTTAAATATGACTTTCGTTTTCAGGTTTATTACTACATGTGCATATAACGAGAAGGAGAAGGCGTAGATGCTTCTGTCCTCTCTTTAAACTGTTTCTCTGGCTGCAAACGAGGGAAAACGAGGACCTTGGTCATTAATAGCTGTGGTGATTTGGATGAGAGGAGGATCCTCTTGCGTTCTAACCGGCCTCAGACGAGTCTGGGAGGCTACGGGCGGCTAGACCGATCATTTCAGGTTCAATCCCTTCGAGCGAGATTAAGACACAAACGAGGTCAGATGCAAGTCCACCCATTTATTAACTGCTTGGAGAAGAGAGAAAAATAGTGATAGAGAAGGAAGGAAAACAAGAGAGGAAAATTAAGCAAGAATTCGGGATAGGAAAGCGCAAACAGTCACCACCATGGATCCGTGGCGTACCGGGGGTCCGTGCTTCTGGGGTCTTCGGTCGCGAGTGATCACACGGGGGTCTGGGGTGGGGGTCTTTTATAGGCTGCGTGCCTGAGGCAACAACTTCACGCTTGCACAGAGCTCCCTCGCGTCCCGCTTGCCCAGGGCGACGGCACGTAGCCCACGTCTCCGAGCCCCCCGTGCAGAGCCTTCCTACCCTCGAGCAGATCGACGCTCCCACCCAATTTGGTGTCATCTGCAAACTTACTGAAGGTGCGCTCGATCCCCTCATCCAGATAGTTGATAAAGATATTAAACAAGGCTGGCCCCAAAACAGAGCCCTGGGGACACACCGCTTGTGACCGGCCGCCAACTGGGCTTAACTCCATTCACCACAACTCTCTGGGCTCAACCACCCAGCCAGTTTTTTACCCAGCAAAGAGTACACCTGCCCAAGCCATGAGCCGCCAGCTTCCCTAGGAGAATGCTATGGGAGATGGAGTCAAAGGCTTTGCTGAAGTCCAGGCAGATGACATCCACAGCCTTTCCTTCATCCACCAAGTCAGGTCACCAGGTCATAGAAGGAGATCAGCTTGGTCAAGCAGGACCTGCCTTTCATGAGCCCATGCTGGCTGGGCCCGATCCCCTGGTTGATCCTCGAGTGTCAAAAGTGCCCTCTCCCTCTCTCACGAGGCAGCAAGATCCACTCATTGGAGTCCCCTAAGTGACCCAGCTCATCAGAATATGAAACCCACACCTCTGCTGGAAGAGCTACCCACCCGCAAGGGGAGACCCCCACCCACTGAGCACCCCGAGTGATTTTAAAGGCAGCTCTGTCTTCACATCGAAGCAAAAGGAGGAACGGCCAATGGAGGCAGGTAAGGAGGTGCTGAGCGCAGGCGTGGGGACTCTGTGTGATGTATAAATACGCGGAGCAAGGACAGCGGCTGTGCCAGCTGCATGGAATTAGCACCCAGCACCCACCGCTGCGCGGCAATGGAATAAGCAAAGAGCTGGGCTGGGCGCGGGCCTTGGCTCTGGCACAGCGGGGACAAGGACCCATCTTTGGGACAGCATCCTGCACTCCCTTGATATCGAAAATTACGGCTTACGGAAACCCTCTAAGACTCATCTCGGAGTTTTAGAAAGCAGGCGTTCTTTATTTAGGGCGCGGATGCCCGGGGGATACTTCTGCCTACCGTCCCTACCGCACAACCGAAAGCATGCAGCTTATGTAGAACAAGGATATATACATACTCATCACATTTCTTGGAAAAGGCGGTCTTATGATAATGAGTTCCCAGAATTTATTTACATATGGCTGGCAAGTGTTCAAAAAATGGGCAGAGGTGGCACTCTGGGACATGGTTCAGTCTAGTCTACCCTTGATTGGTTTAGAGTGGGCTTGGTAGTGTAGGTTAATGGTTGGACTGGATGATCTTAAAGGTCTTTTCCAACATAAACGATTCTTTGATTCTAAGATCCTCCTCCCAGTCGTGCGTGCTCAGTGAATTGAGTGGCTGCTCCTTGGGGCTCCCTAGAGGCTGTTGTAGAGGGGTCTCTCAGTGTCCTTTCTCGGAACTCCCGACCTTTTTTTCCATGGATGGTCAGGAGTTGGGTCACGGAGCGGCTCATCACAGCCTTTTGCAATACATGCGTGTTGGAACGGGGTTTTTCCGTGCTTATGTTGGGTGATGACATTCTTAGTTCCTCCGAACTCAGTGTCTGCCGGTTTCATGAGGCGGCTTCACGAGCTCGGTTGAGGTTTGCTAATCTTGTAATAAAGAGATACCACTTCAAGGAGATGTGAAACAAGTCAGCGTCTTCCTCTTAACTGCGAGTTAAAAAATAACAAATGTCAGCTAGAAGCCGCGGGCCGAACCTTTGGAAGAATGTACAGGTCTGACATTTGGTAGCACAACACGTAGGTGCTGAGCGCAGGCGCGGGCACTCGGTGCGATGTATAAATACGCGGAGCAAGGACAGCGGCTGTGCCAGCTGCGTGCCATTAGCACCCAGCACCCACCGCTGCGCGGCAATGGCATAAAGCAAAGAGCTGGGCTGGGCGCGGGCCGTGGCTCTGGCACAGCGGGGACAAGGCCCCATCTCTGGGACACGGCCCCGCGCCCCTGACGGGCCTGGCCGTTAAAGACCGAGCTGACCCGACACGGCCTGGGCCGGGGGCGCCGAGGCCCCGCACGAGGAGCGACTGATAAAGCGGCCGCTGCGATTGGCTGCTTCCCCGCACCAGCTCCGTAAAGCGACCGCTCCGATTGGCTGTTTCCCCGCGCACCTCCGTAAGGCGGCCGCTACGATTGGCTGCTTCCTCCCGCCACCTCCGTAAGGCGGCCGCTCCGATTGGCTGCTTCCTCCCGCCACTCCTCCTTCTTGAGCGCTGATTGGTCGGGGTGGTGGGCGGGCTGAGCGGGGCTCTCTGGGGCCGGGCACCGCCTCTCCTTCCTCTCTGGACCGATCGGGCTGTGGCGCGGCCGCAGCCGTTGGAGCCCGGGGGCGGCCGTAGCGCAGGTAGGGCCCGGCCGTGGGGGCTGCTGGGGCTCGGCCGCTCGCCGCGGAGGGAGGGGGGCGGTGAAGGGGGCCCGGCGGGCTCGGCCGGCCCTGGGCGCTGCCCGCGCCCCCCTTTCCTGCTGGGTTTTGCCCGCGTTTGCTCCCCGCCGGTGCCGGTGCCGGTGCGGGAGCGGCAGGAGGAGCCCGTTCCCCAGCAGCTGTGGCTGCCTCTGGTTTCTCTGTGCAGCAGAGAAGGGCTCCTGGGGAGGCTTTCCCGGGCACTGGGTTCTGCTTCGGGCCCCCCCCGCTCCTTTGTGCCGGCGTGGCTGCTGCCCTCCCCCGCGGCGCGGTGGGGAGGAGCCGCGGCGGCTTCTCCTGGCAGGGAGTCCAGCTGCGGCTCATCGAAAACCCCCGCCCGTGTTCGCCGGGGCTGGTATTTGCATGTCAGGGCAGGGAGCCTGTGCTCCAGTTCCCCGGGGCTGGTGTTGGCATGTCAGGGCGGGGAGCTTGTGCTCCAGCAGCCGGAGTGAGCTTTGGTTTCTGCCTTGACCGATGGGGCTCGGTGCGAGGGGCTCTGTCGGGTGAGTGGGGGGGGAAAGCAAAAAAAAAAAAAAAAGAATTGCAGGCGTGTGTGTTCTCCTGCACGCTGTGCCTTATCCCTCCCTCGCCTGGCTTCAGTCTGTGTGCGGAGCACCCCGTAAGGAGCTTTGCTCAGGCCCGGTCCATCCCGTCGCCCCCAGGAGAGCCGAGTTTGCAGCCCCTTGTTGGCTGCAGGGGCTGAAGGTGCGGCCCCTGGCCCAGGCTGGGGTGCCGGGGCTGGGGGTGTTGGTGCGCGTCAGGGGCGGTGAGCGGGGCTGGGCAGAGGTGTTGGGGGCCCCCGTCCCCCCCATTGTCGTGCCTGGGCCCGGGCTGGTGGTGGAGCAGGGGGGGCTGAGCGGTGGGCAGGGGGCTGGTGGCAGGCGTCGAGTGGCTGGCGGGCTGTGTGGGCAGGGTGGGTGCAGGGTGTTGGGGAGGGTGCTGGCTGTGCTGGGGGCCGAGGGCCGGTCCCTGAGCTCCCTGACGCTGCGTTTGTCTCCCCAGGTGCTGGCCGGCTGCTGGGGACAGGCTGCAGCGTGCCAGGGGGAGCAGGGCCAGGGCAGGCCTGCGCTGGCATCGCCTCCGTGAGCCTGAGTGTGAGCGCAGGGCCACGGCTGATCCGGGAGAGCCAAGCGTGGCCCCAGCCAGCACACGGAATTAAACGTCCCCATCTACTGCATCATTGTCATCATCATCTTTTCTGCAGTGTCCCAATACGACGATAAGAGCTGTGGTGGTGAAACTGTGTCTAAGCCTGGCTGGAAACAGGCTTTGTTGACAGAAGTTGCGATGCCGTGCCTGCAAGATCCTGCTCATTATGAGAAAAAGTGTTCCACGTGTCAGTGTGCCATAGGACACAGGGAGGGGAATGGATTCTGGGCTGGCGATGGGCATGCGGAGGAGCCCCTGAGTGGCCAGGACGGAGGGGCATTCCCCCTGCCAGAGGTGCCTTGGGGTACAGACAAAAGGAGCCCCAGAAGAGTTGTGGGTGAGTGCGGGGCCAGCCGTGTGGTCTGTGGGGAGGGGACAGTGTCCCTGTGGCAGCGTCACCCCCCGAGGAGTGGGGCTGGCAAGTGTGAGGCTTCTTCCAGCTCTCTGGAAAGGGCTCGTCCCCTGCTGGGTCCTCATCGGGTGGTCTGTAGCAGACACCCCCCAGCCCCCCAGCTCTGTGGCAGGTCTCCTGCTGCAGGTTGTCCCCCCACGTCTGTGGCGTGAGAGCCTTGTCCCTGGTGGGTGTGACTGTCCCTTGGCTTTCTTGCTGCCAGCTGTGAGCGTGGGGAAACTGGGCTGGGGGCTTGCTCCCGTGTTCCCTGGGCAGCTGGTGTTGGGGGTGGTGGGGATGCGAGGGCCGTGCCTGCTGTGGGACAGCACCGTCCTCACTGCCAGTGGCTTGTTCCTCCCCCAGGCAAGCAGCCTGAGTGGCATCCAGTGTGTGCCATGGTGGTGGCTGTGCTCGTGGTTCTGGTTGTGGCTTTGGCTGTGGCTGTTGCTGTACAATCAGGTAAGGGAGGAGCGGCTGTCTCCATCCGGCTCCGTGGAGCTGCGTCCCCTGCTCCCTGGAGCGCAATCCTCTGACCTTCTCCCTTCCCTCTGCAGCAGGAAGGCACGGAGGGAACCCAGATCTGCCTGCGGCTGGGGTGCTGGGCTGTCCTGAGGGCTGGGTTGGGTACCACAAGGTCTGCTTCTACCTCTCGAGGGAGGAGAGGAGCTGGGAGCAGAGCCAGGAGCAGTGCTCCTCCCTCGGGGCCTCGCTGGCCGTGCTCAAGATGGGGTGGGAGATGGTGAGTGAGGGGCTGTTGTGGCTGCGTGGGGGTGACGGGGGGTTCTGGGTGGGGTGCAGGCGTGGGGGTGGTGCTGGGCAGGCGAGAGGTGCTTGTAGGGCCAGAGATGCAGCTGTGGGCTGGGGCCTGGCAGGGAGGGAGGGAGGCACGGGGTGCAGCGTGGAGCCCAGGGCGCGTCTGCCCATCTGCGGTGCTCGGCTGGCCCCCGAGCAGAGCAGGGCTGGGGCAGAGCAGAGCAGGAACAGCACCGCTGGCCGTGCTGGTGAGCTCCTTGAGAAGCCTCTGGAGCTTGCTGGAGCAGCCCTTGGGTGGGAGCTGCTGCCGTGCCACGGCCGGGGGGTAGCAGTGCGGGGCCGGGGCTGCCTGCGAGGCCGGCAGGGAGCAGCGTGGGGCTGGGACAGTGACTCGCGTGGGGCTGGCAGCAGCTCCCGACTGTTGGCTTCTCTCTTTCCTACCCAGGAGTTTGTCTTGCGCCTCAAGGGCAGGGATGATTACTGGATTGGGCTGCGGAGACGGGGCGAGCGCCTGGAGTGGGTGGATGGCAGCAGCTTCAACCAGACGTGAGTCCTGTTGCGATCCGGGGCCGTGGGGCGACCGTCCTGCAGTGGGCCGGGCAGGGTCCTGGTGGGATGTGTGTGCTGGGGCTGTCCCTTGCAGGCAGCACTCGTCTCCTCCGGGTGCTTGAGGGGACAACCACTAACCCGACGGTACCGGTGGTGTCTTTCCTTCTTGTTGCAGGTTCCCGGTGCAGGGCCAAGGAGTGTGTGTGTGGTTAACTAACCATCATCTCGCGAGTTCAAGCTGTTCGCTGCTCCATCCCTATGTGTGCAGCAAGCCTAAGGCTCTGGGGTGTCAGAGGTGATGGAGAAGGGACCTGTGCTGGGGCCTCCCAGCTTGACCTCCCCCACCAGAGGAGCGTAGGGGTGTCCTTCCCTCGGCTGCTGCTCCGGGTTGCTCCTGGCCTCGGCAACAGCTCACTGCAGCTCTCGGGGAGATGAACCTGCTGGAATTGCCCCCTGTGTGGCACCCATGAGAGTTATGGATGCTGGGGCTGTTTTTCTACTGACATTTTTGTTATTTATTTTTATTAAAACATGATAAACTGCCATGGGTGTCCCTCATGTTCTGGAAGGCGCCTGCTGCAGGCAGCCGTGTCCGTTCCCCTCCTCGGTCCCGGGTGCGCTTTCCGTCCTGGCTTTTGGAGCGATGGAGTGTGCGTGTGTGCCGTGACGGCTTCTCCCGGCTCTTCTCCCTGGAGCCGTGGCAGCGTGGGGTGCCGGGGGCCAGGGGGGGATGGCTGGAGCTCTCCGCTGGAGCCCGTCACGCGGCGCTGGCTCTGCCCCGTGCCCAGGCGAGTTGTGGGGCTCCCCCGGGCCGTGCTCTGCTGAATGCCACCGTCCCTCCCTGTCAGCCCTTGTTTTCCTGCGTACGGGGGCTCTGCGGGCCCCCCACATCCTCGCCCCCTCGAGAAGGTGCTGCTGCAGGAGCCCCAGAAGCAGCCGAAAGCAGCCGTGGGCGTTGGGGACGAAGCCGACCAGGATGGTGGGTGAAGAGACCTTGCCGTGTCCCCTGGGAGCGTGGTGCCGGTGTGGTGGCTGTGCAGGAGGGCCCCTTCCCAGTGCTCCCAGTGTGTCCATCCTTGAGCATCCCAGTTAGGGGCTCAGATGGCAGCAGGGACGGGCGAGGAGTGCTGCTGGGGCCAGTGCCAGCTCATTTTTGTTTGGCTTGTTCTTCCTGAGCTGGGGAAACCCTATTCTGGAGGCTTCTGCCACAGGGAGAGGCTCTTCTCTGGTCCCCTGATGTCCCCTCCTCTGGTCAGCAAAATGGATTTGGGGCTGTGTACCCTCTTGGAGCAAATAAATGCAATTAAGTCCCAGCAGGAAACGGGCAGCCTTGCAGTGTGGTGAGCAGCGATGCTTGCCAGTGTCCGGCAAAGGGTGCAAGAAAGGTAAGTGCAGGAGCTAATAAAGTAGTGGTTAATTAGGCTAATGAAAAAGCTGCTAATTAGGAGGCAGGAGCAGCGGGGACCCATGGGGTCCTGCTGTGCCTCACTGCGTGCACGGCTCGTGCGGTCACAGCTGCCGGCTCCTTGGCATGAAAGCTCTTTAATGAGCTCCTCAAAAATGTACATTTTTCTGTATTTTCCTCCACCATTTTTTGGTGGGGGGTAAAATTATTTGGTTTTCTTTTTTTTTTTTTTCCTCTAAT
This sequence comes from Pelecanus crispus, assembly GCF_030463565.1. Lineage (NCBI taxonomy): Eukaryota > Metazoa > Chordata > Aves > Pelecaniformes > Pelecanidae > Pelecanus > Pelecanus crispus. The sequence continues at coordinate 209,855 of NC_134671.1, read as the reverse complement.
TTCTCCTGCAGTAGCTTGTGCTGCAGCTCTTTGCCCTTTCTCCTGCAGGATGCAGCCCCGTGCCCGGATTTTCTTTCCTCTGGAGAGAAAGCCCCATGGAGTCCCCCCTACCGCTGCAGTGCCCCTCACCTGCGCCCTGCGGCTGCAATAGCAGGCTTTAACCCCCATGGTAAAGTGTTTTTACAAAATCGGTGCAGAAGGAGGGGAGGAGGTGCTCCAGGCGCGGAGCAGAGATTGCCCTGCACCCGGGGTGCAGCCCATGGTGGGCAGCTGTGCCCCTGCACCCATGGAGGGCCCCGGGGAGCAGAGATCCCCCTGCACCCGGGGAGGAGCCCACGCCGGAGCAGGTGGGTGCCCGGAGGAGGCTGGGACCCCCTGGGAAGGACCCAGGCTGGAGCAGTTTGTGGAGGACTGTCTGCCGTGGGAGGGACCCGCGCTGGAGCAGGGGAGGAGGGTGAGGAGTCCTCCCCTGAGGAGGAAGAGCAGCAGAGATGGGTGATGAACTGACCCCAGCCCCCATTCCCGTCCCCCTGCACCGCTGGGCGGGAGAGAAACTGGGGAGTGAAGCTGAGCCTGGGAAGAAGGGAGGGGTGGGGGGAAGGTGTTTCAAGATTTGGTTTGATTTCTCTTTACCCTACTGTGATTTGATTGGCAATAAATTCAATAACTGCTGATCCCCCTGTCCTTATCTCGACCCACCAGCCTTTCGTTGTATTTTCTCTGCCCTGTGCAGCTGAGAAGGGCAGTGAGAGGGCGGCTTTGGTGGGCACCTGGCATCCAGCCGGGGCCAACCCACCACAGCTATTAATGACCAAGGTCCTCGTTTTCCCTCGTTTGCAGCCAGAGAAACAGTTTAAAGAGAGGACAGAAGGGATCTACGCCTTCTCCTTCTTGTTACATATAGTAATAAACCCAAAACCCAAACCAAATTCATATTTAATTTTCAACGTGCACAGGCTACTGACCCTCCCGTGCTGCCTGTGCAAGACAAAAATAAGGACAACTTGTTCTTACTACTTGATCCTCCTGACCTGAGCGGTTTCTGGTGCTATGAAGGGTCTTTCCGCTTGGTTTTGTTGCCAGCCCCCCCAGCAGTTGGTGTCTGGGATCCATCGGGGTTTGATAGCTGTTGATAGCTGTCGGTGATGGGCATCCATCAGCGCTTGATGTCCGTCGGTGTCTGCCATCCATCAGCTCCCCCTCTCTCTGTCACACAAGGAAACCTTGAGTTTAAATCAGTGGCGATTTCTGCCCTCTGCTATTTCTCCTCTCTTTTCATCACGGTTTTAACAAGCACTTGGTTTCACCCCAGGAATTTGGAAAGCAGTGGCTAAGGCTAGGAAAACCCCTTTCCAGTAGCTAAAGGGAGGAGACAAGGGTGGGAGAGATGTGGTTTTATTTTATTTTGTAAAAATCACAATTCTTCCGACCCTAGTAGGAATATTCTGGGAGATGGCAGAGCCTCTGCATCATTCTTGCAATGACGCCTTATTTTTCATGCAAAATACCCAGTTTGGACAGAGGGGAGCAAGGTCTGGAAGTGCCTCTTTGCAGAACCACGTATTTTGGGGTTGTTTGGGCTTTTTTCATTATTGAAGGTGTCTTGTGTGGGAGATTCCCTTTGGTACCTTAGAAGGTTGTGGCTCGACTTTGAATAGCAGAGGCTTCTTGGTGCTCTCAGGTGTTACTTCCCTTGATTGTGAACTCATTCTCCTGGCTTAATTCAGAAGAAGCTACGTAAAGTTTCATTTTCAGGCTGGCCAGCGCATCAAACACGCTCTTTTGCAATCTTGCTCCCCTTGACGAGCACTCAGAGGCTCGCGCTGCTCCTCGCAGACCTCTAGCTTGGAGAGGAGCTTGCAAAGCCGAGCTGGAGGGGGTGAATAACCTCAGAAAAACCCGGACTTGGCGCCTGCTGCATTGCCACTGTTCGAGCAAGGGGCATGGCTGATGGTCCTCTCGCCTCTGCCGCTGTGGCTGGGGAAATTATTTATGCTGACCTGGATATCGGTCCCGGGAAACGCTGCAGGAAACCGCATTCGCTTCCTCAGCCTGGCAGTAAGTGTCTCGTGCGTTTTGGGGGCTTTTTTGTGGGGGCTGTGGTTGTGCTGGGAGACTCCCACCCTCGGGTGGTGCAGGGAGGGGAAGGGGCCCATGGCTGTGGCGGTGTGATGAGGGATCCCGTCTGCTGTTTGGGATCCCTTCCGTAGTTTTGTCTTGAAACGGCTCTGGGGTTTCTTTGAAAACAGGGTCACCATTTTCACTCTGTGGCCTGAGTCCTACCGTGACTCAATTAAAATGGGATTCTTCCACTGTGGAAACCAAGTGGGCTTGCATTAACACTTGGTGCCGTGGGGGTTAAATACCGCGGTGGCTTTTCTGCCTGCGGCTGCCCTTGGCATTGGCCCCCTTACACCTCCCTCCTCCTTCCTTGTGCGGCTGCTTTGGCTGCAGCCCTGCCAGCATCAAGCCTCAGCTTTGCACGATTATTTCTAAGGCCCTGACTGCCCCCAGCTTGGCCGTTTGAACATCGTCCTTGCGCGGAGAGGCTGAACTCCTGAAGCTTGTGGGGGGCAGGACTCGGCTTGCCGCACCAAGGGCATTTTCAGGAGCTGGTTCCTAAACCCATCCAAAGGGACTGTTCTTGTCCTGGCATGATGGAAGAAGAAATCCCCACACCCAGCATCCAAAGCTGCCCGAATTTCAGCTGCTCTTAGGAGACCGGTGATGCTTAAGGGCAGCTGGGTGTCTTAGATGGCCTGATCCAAGTCTCAATACTCCGGGTTCATCTTTCCTGCCCTCGTAGTGGTGTTTCACATCCCCGTCTTGCTTCCTTCCTCCGCTGCCTTGCTGCGGTGCTTCATGCTCTCTTTTCCTGCTGACTCCAGTTCTGGCTGCTGGCTTATGAACAAACCAGCAGAAGGTTTAATTCCTGCTCTTTCTGCCCCTGGGAGGGACCTCTGCCTGGTGAGGCCCTCTTCAGTCACAAGCTGCACCCTCTTTCTTTGTGACAATTCATGATTCCAGCAAACGCATCCCTTTTGATCTCAAAGGACTGGGCAAAACCCATCTTCTGCTGCTGTGAAGCTGGAATTGGATGTTCCTCCTTTGCTGTTCTATTCGTAGGCCGATGAGGAACCTTAATTGCGGATCCACCCTTCGGCCAAGGCGAGCTCTGGCTTTGTCCAGAGCATCGTCCTGCCTCCCTCCTGTGAAACAAGAGCCGAGGATGGGGTGGCCTTTGCCTGGCCTTGAGCTAACCTGGGTCAGATGAAGTCTCCTTGGAGAGCTTGGTCCGTCCAGGTTCAGCGGTTTTGCCTGGTGTTGGAGAACGGGTGCCATGGTGGGGCACGTCTCCCATCTTGGCCCACCTCTAACCTTGACTTAACCCTTTGGGTTTCCGATGGCTTGTAACATCCAGGAAATTCCCAGTTCTTGGAGTCTTGGACATCTGGGTAAAAAAACCCAACCTCATCACGAGCAAGGTTTACCGCAGTGCCAGCGGGATCAGTGTATAACGGAGGAGGGTGGCAGTGCTGAAATGACGGACGCTTGACCAAAGCTGTTGAACAATCAGCAGCAGAACCGTGGAGGGCTGCCAGGCTCTGAGTTGCGTTTGGGGGACAAAATGGCCCAAATCTGTGCTGCAGGCCTGGCTGGCTGGATGTGGGATTGGGGCAGTGTTTTTCTCCTAACAGCTCTTTCCCTTGCAGCATCGGGCTGTCCTCAGTGGCACCGAACCGCGCTCTGGGCCGGCTGGACCGGGAACCTCCTTCTCGGAGTGGCCGTGGTGGGGATGGGATGCTCGCGTGAGTAGCTCCGCTTGCCAGCACGGGGACAAGCAAAGGACAATCCAAAGAGCAGGGAGGGGGGTCCCTGCTCCTGGGGGTCTGGCCCGGGGGCTTGTGTAGGAGGCAAATCTGCTTTTTATGATCTGCGGTTGGGTGACGCACATCAGTAGCAAGGTGTGGGGAAGTGGGGTTTTATCAGAATTTCTTAGAGCTGATGGGTGGAGGAGACTTGACTGTTTTGGTTGGCCAGTGAGGGGAAACCACTGGAAACTTCTCAGCTGTGGCAGGGTCAGGATTTGACACCCCGTGGCCGAGCTCAGGGTCACACGGAGCCCTGCTGAAATGAGTCTTGTGCCTGGTGTGAAGTTGCTGGTGGCATCTGACGCTGCCCTGACCCACTGCACCCCCAAACTGCACCAAGCAGGTGGAAGGGAGACTCAAATGTCTGAGGTAGCTTGGTGAGGAGATCCTCCAAAGCGGGGGAGATCCACTGGATCTTGCGCTGGGGAGGGACTCGGGTGTGGATTTTTGAACTGTGGGGATGGATCTGCCACGCTTTTGGCACAGGGGTTCGGAGGAGAGAGCAAAGGGATCAGACTCGAGCTTCCCTGGGCACCGTGCCCTCCACGGGGCCGAGAGCTGCAAAACGCAGGTGATGCTCTCGGCATGTGGGAGCAACTTTGGGCGTGAGCCGGGGCACGGTGGCTTTGTAGGGATCTGCTGTCCCCATTGTAGGGTGGATCTGGGGCCAGCAGCGACCTGGGGGATTGCTTGACTTGGTGTGGGTCCAGTAGCGGAGAAGACCCCAAAATAAATCTGCTGGGAGCTGTCACGTGCACTGCAGGTGCCTGTGGGCTCGCTGTGCTGCAAGGGGTGGTCAGAAGGTGGCAAAGAGCCCTTCACCCTTGCGTCAGGCCCCTCTGGCTGCACAGATAAGGCTGGCGCAGCTTGTTTTGCAGGGGAGGCCGCTTCCGTAGCGGTCAGAGGCTACGGGGCTTTCTGCAGCTGTCCTGTTTGATGCCTCCATACCTCGTGTGCTGCCTCATGCAGGGGGTGCAGGGGCCACATCCTGTCGCCAGTGCAAAGCAGCAGTGGGGTGGAGGCAGTTCCAAGTGAGTGTGGGGGTGAGCTCAGAGGTGCTGACCCCGTACCCCAAAAGAAGACGGCCTGGGGTCTGCTCTGGGTTGGGACCCCAGGCCAGTTCTCACCCCCCTGAGATGCTCAGATCAAGGCTCAAGGTGAGCTGAGATAGCAGGAAGGATGAGGGGAGGGCTGGAGGGCTCTGAGCACCGGCTTGGGGTCAGGCTCCATCCCAGACACTGCCCGGCATCCTGCTGGGGCCACGTGCAGGTAGATGTCGGTGCGCATCGTGCCTGGGGGAGCCAGTCCCTCTCCCCTGCTCCATCCTTCCCTTGCAGTTCTCCACCAGCAGTCACAAAACCCAGGAAGCTGCAAAAACGGGAGCGGGAACGTAGGAGATGGCAACACCACCCTGGAGAACATCCGCTCGGAGCTGAGGAAAGGTCTCTGCTTGTCAAAGCTGCAAGGTAACTGCCCCGGCCACGATGCATCTCTGCACCATCAGCATTCCCAAGAACTTGCAGCACCCCTAAACTGGAGAACCAAGCAAAGCTCAGGGCATCCCCGTGTTCCTGGGGAGCAAGCAGGACTTAAACACTTGTCCTTCTTTGGACGTGCAGGGGCCAGGGTGGCTTCTTGGTGGCTGAACGTGGCACTGACTGTCTTTCAGAGAGTGAGGGGTGCAGGCTCTGCCCCACGGGCTGGGTGCTGCGCGGGACCAAGTGCTATTGGGCTGCCGACGGGATCAACCCTTGGAACAAGAGCCGGGAGGACTGTGCGAATCGGGGTGCCGAGCTAATGATGCCGGGGGACCTGGATGATTTGGTAAAGGGACCGATGGCATCGGGGATGTGGGACGGGTGCCCGGACTGCACCCGAGGGGCTGCTGGTGGCACCTGGGGAAGGGCTGAGGGCTTGCCCCGAAATCTGGGATCAGCACCCGAGCCCCCGGGATGCCTCTGCCAGGGTCAGAGTGTGGGGGACACGGGTGGGGCTCAGTTCTGGGCTGGGGGCTGCACGGGGACGGGCTGGAGCCTGTTTTGGGATGGTGATCCATGGCACACGGGCGTCACCCCCTGCCCTCTCCCCCGATACAGGATTTCCTCAATAAAATCCTACAGCATCCCAGCCGCTACTTCTGGATCGGCCTCTCCCTCCCCTCCGGTGGGAAGGGCTGGACCTGGCTGAACGGCTCCCGCCTGGACCAGAGCCGGTGAGCGCTTTGGGGAGGGATGGGTGTCGGTGTGGGCACCTCCACCATCACCCAAGGGCCCCTCGTGCCGTGACGTGGGCTCCCTCCTGCACCCGCAGGTTCCCGCTGAGCCCCGGGGATGAAGGCAGAGCCTGCGGGATGCTCCGGTGGGACAAGATCAGCTCTGACAGCTGCAGCTCGGGACTGGCGTGGATCTGCCAGAAAGAAGCCACCCACCTCTGAGCCGTGGGCCGCAAGCTGGGCTGTGGTCGGGAGAGACGCTTGGGGATGGGCCAGGATCAGGCCCTCATCGGGGGATGTGGAGCCAGTGCTGACGTTGTTGTGCACCGACCATCTCCTGCACAAATTAATCGTGACGTTAGCTGGGCTCTGTTGTGTGGTGCTTTCAAGCAAGTTTGCCCAGGGAGGGCTGGGAAGAGCATCCTTCTGTACCAGCCAAGCCTGCTTGTGCACGCACACCCATGGGCACGCTGTGCCGGTCCCTTTCTGCCCGGCAGCACTTGCCCCTGGCCCTGCCTCGGCCTGCCATGGCTCCAGGGTGCACCAGGGCCCCCATCCAGCCCCCTGGGGCGATGCCTTTGGGATTTCTGCCCATGCCAGCGTCCCCTTCAATCTTCCTCCTGGACCGTCCCCATCCTCAGGTCGTGCTTTCGCCCCAGGCGCAGCACAGCTCACCCAGGAGGTGGCTCGTGCCGGGCACTGGAGGAGACAGATGCTCACGGCATGGTGCTCGCAGCAGCATTGCAAAGGCAGAGAGAGGAAGTGCAGCCATGAGAGCGTTAGGGTTAGAAAGGCAAAAAGAGGTGGGGGGATTAAAAAAAAAAAAAATCCCAAACTACCACCCTAGCAAGTGAGGTCGCCATGAGGCAGCACCTGGCCCAGAGCCCAAGGAGGGAGAACACCCAAACCCTGTTTTGCTGAGCAGAGGAGGGGGACGGGGGACCTGGGGATGGCTGCAAGTCTGAGCCACAGCTGCCACGTCGGCGTGATGGGGATAAGATGGTGATAAGAGCCTCTCCCTAGAGCAAAAACCTCCAGAACTAGGGTTTCCCCAGCGCAGAGCGAGCTGCAAAGCTCGCTGGGACTGCCCCAGGGTATTGCGCTGCTCCCATCCCCGCTGCATGGAAACAGCCGCCTGAGCTGGGATGCTTGCGGATGGATGGACTGGGAGCACTGGGAAGGGGCCGTTTGCAGCAGCCCTGATGCCCGCCCTTGCACAGAGCCACACCAGCACTGCCCTCGCAGGGGGGCAGCGAGGTTTCTTCACCCACCACCCAGCTGGGTTTGTCCCTGCCACCCACAGCTGCTGCTGGGGCTCCTGCAGCAGCACCTTGGGGGGGATCAGGATTCGGGGGGCCCTGAGAGCCCCCGTACACAGCCTTGCGCAAGCAACCGCACCCCTGTGCAGACACAGCCATCTCCCCGGGCTCCTCCTCCTGCCCCCAGCACCTTCTCTCTCCTTTTGGTGCACTGAAAACAGGAGGGTGCTGCCAAGAGCTGCCCAAGGGGAGAGCAACCACTCCCTTCCATCCGCTGGTGTTCCCAGCTCTGCTCGCTCTTCCCTGCCAGGGTCTCTGCAATGAGATGGGATGGAAAAGCTGGCATCACCCTCCGGCTCTTGAGCCCAGAAATAGCTTTGTCTGCTGCATCTGCCACCCGGCACCAGCTGCGATAGAAGGCAGCAGCTTTGGCCCCGTGTTTGTTGGCGTGTGGTTGGTTGGGGCTTTTTAAAAACGCTTTTTCTGTAAAAGGAACTGATCCTTTCGAGTGGGGAAGAGGCCCTGGCTGGGAGCTGGCAACTGTTTTTTGTAGGGAAGGCGGATGGGATCTGTCGCCTAAAAACCACGCGTGTCGTGCTCGCGGCTGGTGGGTGAAGATGCTGACGATGGGCAGCCATCAGCTGATGCTTGGGAGGATGGTTTGGAGCTGATGCCATCCCTGCTGCCCACCCTCCCCTGGGGTTTGGGGTTTTTTTTTTTTTCCTTGGTGGAATTTACTGAAGCAGCTGGTTTAATCCCAAACGGAATGTGAGTGGATGGGAGTGATTTAAGGACGGTGCAAAAAAGCCGGGAGAGAGGAAAGGAGGGGAAAAAGCTCCGAGGTGGGGGAGCTGCGTCTCTACCTCCATCCTCCCTTTTGCCACCTAGGTGGGAGGACACGGAGGTGGAAAAGGCTGGAGCAGCTCCCGCCTCCCCTGCGGGCGCTGGAGGGAGTAGAGGAAGGCCAGCGGTGGTAAATACCCCAATAATTACATTGGCTTTGAGCTGGTTTGTTTTGATGGTGCTGGGCACGGAGCGCTTCATCTGCTTTTTATTTTCGTACATGACTGCCCCGAGGCAACCCTAAAGGCTCACCTCCTGATCTGCCCTTGCTGAGGGTTTATTTCTTTATTTTTTGGGCTGGAGGACGTATAGAAAGCTTTACGTCCCCTCTGTGTTTCTCTGTAGGAGACAAGGGACAGGATGGGACCTCTCAAGAGACTCTCAGCCCGTCACCACCCCGAGGACACCCCGGGCAGGACAATCCGAGGATGCCACCTTGCCTCCGCCCTTGCCGCGTCTCAGCGTGGGCTGAAAAGCCTTGAGCGGGTGGGTAACGGAGCTGGGAGGGCCGAAATGGGTGGGCTTCCAGGCCTTTGCACCCACCTGGATTCTCGCTCCAGTGCTACAGGTAAGGGATAAATTTGGGGTTCGGGAGCAGAGAGCATCCCTGCCTGTGTTTAAATCCCTCGTCTGGATGGAGGCTGTGGGCATGGAGGGGGAAAATCTGCATTTTTTTCTTTTTTTTTTTTTTTTTCTCTGCCACAGAGGAAAAATCACGCAGCAGAAGTCAGTTGCTCAGTGGGAGCTTGTCTTCTCCCGGCAGCTGGAAATGCCAAGCTCAGCGGCGGTTTTCCCATCAGCGGAGCAGAAAAAACCCCACGTTTTTGCCTTTGAGTGTGCGGAGGGTGAGTTGGGAGCCTGCAGAGCCGGGCCCCGGGGCTGCCTTGCAAAGCCCCGCCGACGGGACCCCCTAACTTTGTTTAGGGCAGGGTTTTTCCCACCCTCTAGCATCTTCCCCCTCGGCACTCTGCTCCCTTCTCCCCCGGGACTCCCGCTCCAGCTCAGCCCAGGCTGTGGGTCCCACTTTGGGCTCCTGGTTGACCCCAGGGTGTCTTCTTCAGCGGCACCTCGCTGTGTCCCCTGTTGTGCAGGATACCCCTGCAAAGAAAAGGTGGGGTTTTTTCTTTTTTTCTTTTTTTTTTTTTTTTTGCAGGTAAAAGGTGGATTTTACTTTTTTTTGCAGCAGTATTCAGGTGTTGTCAGGGAAGGAGGGATCCAGTCCTGTTTGCTGCGTGGATTCCTCGCTCCTTGGGTGCTAGACAAAAGCGCCTTTGTTTTATTTCTGCGTGCCACTTGCAAAGACGTTGCTCCACTGGGCAGCGATGTTTTCCCCTACCAAGGCCATGAACTAGAACAGCGTTGGCCTGTAATGTTTTTGACATGCTTTTCGAGACACAAAAGTCCTTTATTTCCCACAAGCCCGGTGTATCTGGGAGTATTTTCTGATAATCAGGCATCTCTGTTGATCCTAACTTGTTTTTTTTTTTTCCTCTTCCTCCATCACCTGCTGTTTTACTCCAAAATGCACCAAGCTGCAGCCTGGGGCAGGAATAATTTGGTTTTGGGTGTTTGGGACAGCAGCAAAATGCTACATCAATTAAACGCTCTTCAAAATGAAGAGTTGAGGGAGAGGAGGAAAAAAAAAAAAAAAATCCTCCTGATTCTTACATTTACGAACACATGAAGGTTGTTCTTCCCTAGAAAATATTTGCTGCAAATTGAGGAAGGTCCCAAGAGCAGGTACTGGTAGTGGAATTTGTATTTACAGTGCTGAGACTAAACAGGAACACCAGCTATGTACGTGGCGTATTGTCATGGTTTAGCCCCAGCTAAAAATCAGCTCTATTCCGGCCGAAACCAGGATATGTATATATAGCTTTAGAAAACAGGGAAGCTCTGTGTTAGAGGAACTACTGCCGGTGATTTCAAGGGCTTGTTGACAACAGCATCCGCAGGTTTTTCTCTTTCGCCTGGGTGGAGTCTTGTTTTGTTTCTCTGAGGTTTCTTCGTGCCAATAGCTCCGGTGGGACCCGTTTTGCTTCTCTGAGGAGAGACCCGAAACTGTTAACGTTTTGCCCTGGGCTTTGGGAAAGGGCTGTGTCCAGGGAAAGGTCAAAACCCAAAAGAATTCAGAAAAACCGTGTGCAAGAACAACGTAGAAAAATATGCTGTCGTGGGAGGCTTTGAGAGGCGATAATTCAGGGGGAACGCGGGCCGAGATGTGGGAAAAGGAGAAAAGGAGCTTTGAGGAAAATAGATGTAGAAAAAAGTGCTGTGACGAGCAGCGCTGAGGGTTGGGGCGGAGGGGGGGTGATGAGCTTTTTGCCTTTTTATTTTAGTGACTGCAGGAGCATCCTGGCAAAGCCCCGGGACACAGAAGGACCTGGCTGGTCCCTGGCAAAGACTGGACTGCTGTAGGGATGCTGTCGCAGCAGAGAACGGAGGAAGGGACCAGTAAGCACCGGTCTTGTTTTGGGAACCTTGTTTCGGGGGTCATGGCTGGGCTTAGCGTGACGTGGACAGCTCAGATTTTGTTCACATAGCTGGGAGGGGAGGAGGATGTCGGAAAGGTGAAGGTGTTTGCAAGCTGCAGGAGGCCCAGGGCAGCCCAAGCTGTGGGTCGGTGCCCATCTCTCGGGGTTGAGGATGGAGAGGATGCAGTGAGGTCAGGCAGCCCTAAAAGTCCTTGGAGGCCGGTGAAAACAGTGGGGTGCAGCCCTTGAACTGAGCCTGCACCCCGCTGTGACCCCCCCCGATTGCTTTGTGCCTGTATTTAAAGGTGTTGAAGGCACCCAGGGTGGGGACTACAAGAGCTGCAGGGTGCTTGGGGTGCTCTTCGCGCCGCGGGTTTGCTGGCCCTGCCTCTTCCCCGCGCTTTGTCCCCAGGTTTTAGCCTCAAGTGCATTAAAGATAAAAAGGTCCCCATCGGGGTCACCGTGGTCGTAGCGGCGTTGCTTCTCGCCATCATCGCGCTGGCGGGTAAGTGGCTGAGGATGGAGGTGCCCACCACCAAAGTCCTCTCCTCCCCTGGAGAAAACCCAGCGGCGTAAGTCACCAGGACGCGTTCTGCTTATTTCCAGCCAAGAAATGCCCGTCCTGTCCATCCTGCCCCTCTCCCGTCCTTCCCAGCTGCCTGGAAAAGGGGATCGGGTACAGGGAGAAGTGCTTTTACTTTGTGGAGGACGAAGCGGACTGGAACAGGAGTCAGATCTCTTGCCTTTCTCTCGGAGCCCATTTGGCCACCATCGACACGCAGGAGGAGCTGGTAAATGAGAAATCCCCGAGGAACTGGTGTGTCAATGGCTTTTGGGAAGCAGATTTGGGGTTCCCCCGGAAGGCGTAGCGTGAAGATGCAGCTGATGCTTGCTTTTTCCCCCGCTCTAGCGTTTGCTCTTGCGCTATGGGAGTTCCTTGCACTACTGGGTCGGTCTCCGAAGGGAAGGCTCTGGACCTTGGAAATGGTTCAACGGGTCTCTCTTCAGCAACGCGTACGTCCCGTCGTCTTCTGGAGAACGTAACCGTAGCCTGGGCTCAGATGGGTCGGGGATTGAATGCAAGACAACACATACATATATATATATATATATATATAAATTTAATGAGGTGGGAGCAATTAAACACCGCTTTTCTTGCTTGATCTAATGCACCTGGACCGCAGTCCGTGGATTTGTGCGATGCAGATGCTGGCAGGGGGTGGAGGGCATCCCTGGATGAACCCCTCCGGGGCCAAGCAACTGAAGATATTCCCTCCTTTGTGGAGTGGGAGGCAGTTTTTGTTCTGCGTGGGGCAAGTCGTTTGCTGGGAAGGGCGTTCCCTGCTCCTTGCGGCACCGTTAACCCCTCTGGGAGCTGCTCGGCTGCCGACCTGCGGCCGACAGCAACCCATTTGCTTCCCTTTGAGTTTTCCTTCTGCTGTTTTGGTGCAGGTTCGATGTCCGGGGCAAGGGACAATGTGCCTATATCGGTGTCGACGGGATCAGCAGCGACTGGTGCTCCCAGATGAAATACTCCGTCTGCAGCCATCGGCAAAAGCGCCCCAGTGGGATTCAGAAGGATTCGGAAATCCTTCTGAATTTCACCTGACACTTCCCCCTCAGCAGAGGACATCAACCACAAGCTGCTATTAACCCTACACAGCATGGTAGTGAGTGTCCAGATGGTATATATTTATTTTAATTTTAGCTCGCAAAAGCTGAAACTCCTCGGGACAGTGACGCGGAGCCATGACCAAAGGGTCCTTACTTTAGTCTGACCACCAGTGTCTCTCCAGCTTTTGCACTTGCAGGGAAACTTGGGAATATTCAAGAGGCTTGGAAAACTCCCTGCTTTGCCGGCAGCTGCCGTGCTGCGAGGCTCAGTCCTGCTGGTTTTGGTGCCTTTGTTTTTGGGTGGATTTGGAGGAGCTGGAGGCGAGGGGCAGAAATGCAAAGTGGAGAAACAAAACAGAATTGCTTCGGAGTCCGCCCTGGCCAGCGCTTGGGAGAAGACCCCAGCCATGGGAAGGAGCCACCGAACCGCTGCTCCGGGCTGTGTTTTGGCATCCCGACGAGTTGCCCAGCACCGAGTCTGTCCCGTTGTTCCTCGCATCGTTTCTTCTTGGCTTAAATCTCGGTGGCCTCTTCCTGGCAAATCCAGCGCAACGGAACGCTGCAGATGTGGGTGGGCAGCTGGACCCCTCCGAAAGACGGCATGAGCACCCGCCTTCATAGAATCATCAAATCGTGGAATCGTTGAGGTTGGAAAAGACCCTTAAGATCATCCAGTCCAACCAGTAACCTAACATTACCAAGTCCACCACTAAACCAGTTAAAGGTAGAGTAGCAATTTTGTGTTTCCTGGCTTGGTGGCTGGGTTATTTATAATGAAAGCAAAACCCAGGAATCATTAACATTGGAAAGGATCTCCAAGATCATCATTCCAACCATCAACCCAACACCCCCATGCCCACTAAACCATGTCCCCAAGTGCCACCTCTGCCCGTTTTTTGAACACTTCCAGGGATGGGGACTCCACCACCTCTCTGGGCAGCCTGTTCCAATGCTTGACCACCCTTTCCGTGAAGAAATTTTTCCTAATATCCAACCTAAACCTCCCCTGGCACAGCTTGAGCCCATTTCCTCTTGTTCTATCGCTTGTTCCTTGGGAGAAGAGCCCAACACCCCCCTCCCTGCCCCCTCCTGTCAGGTAGTTGTAGAGAGCGATGAGGTCTCCCCTCAGCCTCCTCTTCTCCAGGCTGAACACCCCCAGCTCCCTCAGCCACTCCCCACCAGCCCTGTGCTCCAGACCCTTCCCCAGCTCCGTTGCCCTTCTCTGGACACGCTCCAGCACCCCAATGTCCTTCTTGTGCCGAGGGGCCCAAAACTGGACACAGCATTCCAGGTGCAGCCTCACCAGCGCCGAGCACAGGGGCACAATCCCCTCCCTGCTCCTGCTGGCCACACTATCCCTGACACAAGCCAGGATGCTGTTGGCCTTCTTGGCCACCTGGGCACACTGCTGGCTCACGTTCAGCCGCTGTCGACCAACACCCCCAGGTCCTTTTCCGCCAGGCAGCTTCCAGCCACTCTTCCCCCAGCCTGCAGCGCTGCATGGGGTTGTTGTGACCCAAGGGCAGGACCCGGCGCTTCCCAGCACCCAGCACCGGAGTCCTAGGGAGCACTGTGCTGGCAATCAGCCTGGCCTCATGCACTTGGACGCTGTCTTTCCAGTAACAGGATTCATCTCATTAGGGTGTTTGTTTTTTTTTCTCCCCCAAAACCTGAACGTGGTCAGCAGTTGTCAGCTCAGCTGCAAGCATGGGAGTGTACCGCCCATTTGCCTCTTGTTTTTCCAGCTGTGTCGGGGAAGCACAAGTGTTGGGGGAGCCTGTGCTTTCCAAAAAACTTGCTTCTCCTCCCCAGACCCCCATGGGTGTACTACTTGGTCTAATAAATATTAGCTCTATCAGAAACTGCCTTTTTTTTTCTACATACTGGGGTTACTGGGGCTAGGACAGCACCCCTGCGTGAAAAATATTGCCAGTGGGGCAATCTTCTTGCTTTTTGATGGGTTGAGAAGGCGGGGGCCTTTGCGCTTTGCATTTGGGTGTAAAATAGGAGTGACGGTTTAATCATAGAATTGTTTAGGTTGGAAGAGACCTTTAAGATCATCCAGTCCAACCATTAACCTACACTACCAAGCCCACTCTAAGCCAACCAAGGGTAGACCAGACTGAACCATGTCCCCAGGTGCCACCTCTGCCCGTTTTTTGAACACTTCCAGGGATGGGGACTCCCCCACCTCTCTGGGCAGCCTGTTCCAATGCTTGACCACCCTTTCCATGAAGAAATTTTTCCTAATTTCCAACCTAACCCTCCCCTGGCGCAGCTTGAGCCCATTTCCTCTCATCCTATCGCTAACTACATTGCTTTTTCCTCTCTTCTCCCCGTTTAGCAGCCGGGCTGCGGAGACCAAACCTGTGTCGCTCTGGTTTAATTTGCTCCCATGAGCATTGCTACCAGCTCCAGCGGGATTTGGGGAGCAGCCAGGTCTGTGGTGAGCATCAGGCTGGGAAATAATTCCCCGGGGATGCGGTTATTGCAACCTGCTCATGAACCAGAGCGGGGAGGTACTCACGAGGCTTTCTGTAAAGGGGATCCATCCCACCGCATCCACTCTTGCACTTGGTTGATGCTCAGACCCGTCCAGGCTCCGGAGGTGTTTCCGATTATCTCCCCGACAAAAGCCTGGGAGAGGAGGGATGGAGGCTCAGAGCTGATCGCGTGGGGTGGAGACCCGATCCTGCCCGTGGGGATCTGGTCTGGGATGAGCTTGGCGCATCCCAGCTGCAGCCTGGGGGCTGGAGAGGTCGCTGGGTGCTTTGGAAGAGGTGGGAGAGTGGTCTGGAGATGCTGGGCAGGGAAACAGCGTTTTTTGGGGGGATAGGAGAGCCTGGCAGCCCGTGTATGGGGCAGCATGTTTTTGCCCTTCTCCCTTAACCTCCCCTGAGCTCAGATTTATGGGTTTGGTTGGTTTTTTTTTTCCCCTCTGAAATCCAGCCTGGCAGTGTGGGCTTGGGTGCTTTGCAAGCCAGGAAGGCCAGGTCAGCCGCAGTCTGGAGGTGGTGTGGCTTTTTTTGTCGAAAGCAAAGCTTAAAAAGCCAAATGCAGGGGCAACGCTTGAGCCTTTGCCCCGCAGTTATTTTCCTTCCTCTCCATGCTCTCCAGCAGGACCAGCTGAGATCTCTGGTGTGAACAGCTGGCCTCCACCACCTCCCAGGCTTCATTTTTTTTGTGGAAACCCGGTAGCACTTGGCTGCGAACGGCTTGCCAGCCTGTGGGACAGAATCATAGACTCATAGGATGCTTTGGGTGGGAAGGGACCTTTATGGATCACCCAGCCCAACCCCTAGAATCATAGAATCATAGAATTGTTTAGGTTGGAAAAGACCAAGATCATCCAGTCCAACCATTAACCTACACTACCAAGTCTACTCTAAGCCAATCAAGGGTAGACTAGACTAAACCATGTCCCAAAGTGCCACCTCTGCCCGTTTTTTGAACGCAGTGCCAGGGACAGCTTTAACCAGAGCAGGGGGCTCAGACCCCGTCCAACCTGGCCTGGGATGTTCCCAGGGATGGGGCATCTCCCACCTCTCTGGGCAACCTGTGCCAGTGCCCCACCACCCTCACTGTAAAACATTTCTTCCTTATATCCAGTCTAAATCTGTTCTTTAGGTTAAATCCATCACTCCTTGTCCTGTCACAACAGGCCTTGCTAAAAGCTTGCCCCCCCCTTCCTGCAGCCCCTCTCAGCACTGCCAGGCCGCACTCAGGCCTCCCCGCAGCCCCCTCCTCTCCAGGCTGAGCACCCCCAGCCCCCCCAGCCTGGCCCCGCAGCAGAGGGGCTCCGGCCCTCGGGGCATTTCTGTGGCCTCCCCTGGCCCCGCTCCAGCAGCTCCGTGTCCTTGTGCCGAGGGCCCAGAGCTGGGCGCAGGGCTGCAGGGGGGTCTGCCCAGAGCGGGGCAGAGGGGCAGAATCCCCTCCCTCGCCCCGCTGCCCACGCTGCTGGGGATGCAGCCCAGGGTGGGGTTGGCTTTCTGGGCTGCCAGCGCACATTGCCGGCTCATGTCCAGCTTTTCATCCCCCAGCACCCCAAGCCCTTCTCCGCAGGGCTGCTCTCCATCCCTCCATCCCCCAACCTGTATGGATATCAGGGGTTGCCCCGTCCCAGGTGCAGGACCTTGCACTTGGCCTTGTTGAACCTCATGAGGGTCACACGGGCCCACCTCTCCGGCTTGTCGGCAAGCTGAGATGCCCATGGCAGAGGATGAGCTTGAGTGGTCCTTGGTCCCCTGGGTGCCGTGAGGGGCAGAGCTGGGGGCACCAGGTTCTTGCCACAACCCCCCCCCGGGACACTTGAGGCTTTTCCTTGCCCTTTCAGCCCCTCCAGGTGCATTTTTGGAAAACATGGGCTGTGCCCATGCTGGAAAAATCTCACCCGGTATGGGGGGGAAGCAAGAGGAGCAACGGAGGAAGGTGTTGAGGGCATGGGGTGGTGCAGGGAGAGGGTGATGTGGATGGGGACAGCAGTTGGGAAGATTGGGGGATCTTGGGGTGCTTTCCTGGCCTTGTTGTTCCTCTCTCCCACATGGAAAGGGGGCAACAACCCTCCAGCACCCCTAACAAGGTGGGATCTGCATCCACAGCCCCAAAGCTGGGGTGAAACCCCGGTGCAAAGCAGTCCCTAGGGATGGAGCAAGGTGCTGCCCGGGGACAGGACTCTTTGGGGGGGACCCTTGGGGTCTTTGCAACCACCCGCAGGGTGGAGAAAGGGACCTGTATCAGGACAGGCTCGGGAAATGTAAATCAGCCCGTACGTGTCCATGGGGGACATGCTGGCAGCTTTACCCCTCCTGCACATCGGGGACAGCCGCTGCCGGGGGCAGGAGTGGCCCAGGAGCTGCTCCCTGCTAGAAATACAGGAGAAATCTGCTCCTGGGCTGCAATGTGGTGGATTTGGGGAGATTTTCACCATTTTGGATGACAGACCCCACCACTCACCCCGTCACTGCAGCAGCTGCGGCACGATGCCCGCCAGGACCCACCCCTCCAGCTCCCAGCAGCGCCCAGTGCCACCGAGGACCTGCAACAGGACCCATACTGGGAGCGAGGGAGGAAGCAGCTCTTCTGTGGTCTTTGCCCTAGTTTTAACACCCTTCCTTTCAGCAGGCCCGTCCCCTCGCTTACCGAGAAAACCTTGCAAGTGTCTGCAGGAGCAATGGAGCTGAGAAAACCCACAAGCCGCCTTGCTCGCTTGTCCAGGGAAGCCTCAGCGAGCAGACCTGCAAAGCCTCAGAGCTGGGAGCTCAGCCCCTCTCCTCCCCATGCCATACCCAGAGGTGCCCTGGGGAAGGGAAGAACCCAAAGCAAAGCCCTTGGGATGCTCCAAGTAATGGGGAGAGGTTGCCGGTTACCGCGTGGCTCCTGCTCAGCCTTGCTGAGCTGCAATGGTCACAAAACAAAAAAAAAAAAGCAAGCACATGAAGCTTGACATGAAAGGGCAGCAGTGTCCTTGGGGGTTGGCTGTATTTTTTCCCCCCTTTCCAAGAAAATCAGGCTATGGAAAAGAAACCTGCGTGTTCTATCACTCTGCCCCAGGCTGGAGCCAGGCAGCAAACCTGCGTGAGAGCAAACCATTGAGTTTTGGCCACTGTCAGCTCAGGAAGCAGATGGAAAAGGCATGGGAAATCCTTTCCTCCCTGTGCTTTCCTGCAGGGAAGGGGTCCGGCAGCATCAGGGACACCAGCTCCTCCAAACCCCTTCCATCACCGAGCAGAAATCCCGTGAGGTCAGGAGGAGCCCAGCACCCGCCGTGCAACGGCACCGAGCAAATTCACTTACCGGGAAGCTTCCCGCCAAGAACTGAGCGTGGTGGCACGTCTGGCTTGGCGTAGCTGGTGGTCGATGCCGTAGCCGGTCGATGCCATGACCGGTCAATGCCATGGCCAGTCAATGCCATGGCCGGTTGATGCTATGGTTGGTCAATGCCATGGCCGGTCAATGCCATGGCCAGTTGATGCCATGGCCGGTCAATGCCCTTGTGGCATTAAGGGTCAGGCCAACAGAGGTTGAGGGTTTTTTTACACCCCCCGGAGCAAAAGTGAGCTCAGAGACCGGGAGTGGTGGTGGGTTTTATGCCTGGAGTCACAGCTAAAACCCCCCCGCTCGCTGTTGTGCCCCAGCTGGCGCGGCTCCCTTCCTGCTCTGCTCTTGCACCTGCTGCGGCAGCCTACAAAGAGCTGTTTCCAAAAGCAAAGCTGCTTTTGCAAGGTGGGGAGCAGCTCGGGGTGAGAAAGGAAGGTGCCTGAAGGTCGTCTCCCATTGGGAAAAGCAGCCTCCTCCTCCTCCCGGCGCCAGAGCGGTGCTGTCCCTGCATGGACTAACATATATATACATATTTTCTTTCCTACCTGCTTTTAACCAGCAGCAAAGAGCAAGGATGTGATGTGCTCGCAATTTGCAGTGCACCGGTTAATTGTGGGGGTGTTTTCTAGCAGCTCTTTGGGTCTCAGCGCTGCTCCCATCTCACTGCAGAGAGGTGAGAAAATCAGAGCTGGTACTGCAAGAAACGTAAAACCTGTTGCGCTCAGGTTTTATGAGCACTGCAAAACTCACAGTTGTCTCGTTCGGTCTTTCTAGAGGCAAATTTGCAGGATCCATGTGGAGCTGTGCTCCTGCGAATGCTTGAAATGCAGCATTAAAAATCTCTTCCAGGAAAGGGGTGACAAAAAGACCAGCGATGCTCCTCAAAAAAATAAAGGACAAGGTACAACGTACCTTCCTAAGTGGGATTTTGCTTTCAGGGTGGGATCAGGCTTGTTAAGAACTGGATCTCTTGGTTGACCCCCTGCTTTAGATGCTTGTGGTGGTTGGCCCCAGCTGGATGCCAGGTGCCCACCAAAGCTGCTCTCAGCTGCACAGGGCAGAGAAAATACAACGAAAGGCTGGTGGGTCGAGATAAGGACAGGGGGATCAGCAGTTATTGAATTTATTGCCAATCAAATCACAGTAGGGTAATGAGAAATCAAACCAAATCTTGAAACACCTTCCCCCCACCCCTCCCTTCTTCCCAGGCTCAGCTTCACTCCCCAGTTTCTCTCCCGCCCAGCGGTGCAGGGGGACGGGAATGGGGGCTGGGGTCAGTTCATCACCCATCTCTGCTGCTCTTCCTCCTCAGGGGAGGACTCCTCACCCTCCTCCCCTGCTCCAGCGCGGGTCCCTCCCACGGCAGACAGTCCTCCACAAACTGCTCCAGCGCGGGTCCTTCCCAGGGGGTCCCAGCCTCCTCCGGGCACCCACCTGCTCCGGCGTGGGCTCCTCCCCGGGTGCAGGGGGATCTCTGCTCCCCGGGGCCCTCCATGGGTGCAGGGGCACAGCTGCCCACCATGGGCTGCACCACGGGTGCAGGGCAATCTCTGCTCCGTGCCTGGAGCACCTCCTGCCCTCCTCCTGCACTGACCTTGGCGTCTGCAGAGTCCTTCCTCTCGCATATTCTCACTCCTTGCTCCAGCTGCAGTTTGTGTCCCGGTGGGTTTTTTTCTCCCCCTTCTTAAATACATTACCCCAGAGGCGCTGCCACCATCGCTGATGGGCTCGGCCTTGGCCAGCAGCAGGTCCGTCTTTGAGCCAGCTGCGTTGGCTCTATCGGACATGGGGGAAGCTTCCAGCAGCTTCTCAGAAGCCCCCCCCGTAGCCCCCCGCTACCAAAACCTTGCCGCACAAACCCAATACAACGCTTACGGGGGGGGGTGCATCACCCTGGAGCTGCCCGTGTGTTTCTCCTTTCAGCATAAAACCCCAAATTTGAGGGAAATGAACCCAAGCTGGGGATGGACACGGCTGCTGGGACCTGCTCAAACCAGGTAAGTGCAAAGCTGGGGTAACCCATCTTTTGATAAATATCCAAAAAAAAAAAAGGCAGAGGTTGCTTCCAAATTGCCTTTCCAACCCCGGGTTTCCACCAGAAGCTGTTGAATTTGAACAGTCAGCCGCAAGGTGGGGACACAACCCAAACAACATGCCAGGGGCCAGGCAAATTCAGGGGGATTTAGGGGACTCGTTTCTGTACCACGAGCTGGTGAGGGAAAAAAAAGAAAAACAACTCTCAAATTACTTGAGCGAATCGGTTGCTTTAATTTCCTGATAACGAGAGAAAGTTGAAAAAAGGAACCTCTCACCCCATGTCTGCTTTTCGATCTACCAGAGGCTGAGCGCTGAAATCTGATTATTTTTATTGCAATTATTTTCTTGGCTGGAGAGCAACCGCTTGGGGGGAAATCGGGGTGCTTCTCTTTCAGGGATTCCTGCTGTTTCACGTATAATTAATCGGATTAATAACTGTGGGATCTTTTGGGAGCTGTCCTGTGCCTTGGGCACAAGGCATTGGACTTTCTCAAGGGCAAATAAAAGGAACAGGAGGCTTATGCCCACAGCGATGGGTAGATAAAAGCAATGGGGGGTCTGGGTGGACAGCATGGGGAGCCCAGGTAATAATTTGGGGTGAAACAGCTCCAAAGCCCATCTTTTTTTTAATAATTATGAGTAGTTCTTGCTCAGTGTTTTGCAGATGATGGGCTGATTGGTGGGCAAACCCACAAGCCGGGGGGTTTCGGTGCCCTCCGGACGTCTCCCTCCATCCTCGGTGGCTTCTTTCATCCGGAGGCGTCCCCGGGAAGCGGCTGGGGCTGGTGGCAAGTGCCACCCGGGGTCTCTTCCAGCTTGTCACCACGCCAACGCGCGTGCTGGGGAAGGGGCAAGAGGGACGACGGGTGCGTCTCTGCTCACCCCGCTGTGTCCCCCGGCCCCTTCTCCCCTGGGGAATGGCAGGGGGGGAGCGGCCGCGCCACTGCAAACCCACCCGCAGCCCCGATTTTATTGCATCCCCCATCCTTGCTGGGCAAATCCCTCCAGCCTCGAAGGCACGGGATGCTGAGCATTATTCCCCCTTCTATATGTTCACCCCCAAATTAATTGATCAGCACGGTTTTCCCTCCCTTTTCCACCGCTGGGGATTGGAGGGGAAGTAAAAGCTTGAGGGAGGTCAATGAATCGACTCCAAGCGTTTTGGCTTTGCAGGGAAAAAAACAATGAAGTTGGACCCGATTTGGGGTTTTTAATCACCCACCTCTCCCAAGGTGAGAGCCAGGAGGCAGATGACTGCGGCAGCACCCATCAGGATGATGCCAAGGGTGCTCAGCCCCTCCACTGCCAGCGTATCTGCAAGCCGGGGGACAGGTATAAAGGATGGGTTGGGAAAAAAAAAAAAAAAAAGAAAAAAAAATGATTTTTGGTAGCAAAATGGGACTTTGTGGTGGGGTCTGCCTTGCCGTCAGCTCAGCTGATCTCTAACTTTGCTTTTGTGGGTTGTAGCACCACAAAAATACTCCCCGTCGCTATAAAGGGTCGATGGTTTGGCACTTTCTGTACATTCGTGATGAGATGTAGCTGCTCAACACCTCTTTTTTTTAAAAAAAACCACCCACCACTATGAAAAAAAACCAAACCCCAAATAGCCAGCTTTCCCTTGCTGCAGCTCACTGTGCCTTTGGGGTTTTGAATTTGCTTCTTTTCTCTCGCTTCCTCTGAAAAACAACCCCAGGGCAAACTTCTGCTGAAGCTCCGCGTTTCTGTTCTGCTGTGGCATTGAAACCACGCCGGGGTGAAATTTGCTGCTTCTTTTTTTTTTTTTTTTCCCCAGCAGGCCTTTCTGGTCTGTTTTATTTTTGCCCTTTCTCTTCCTACAGTCGAGCACATTTTTCCCCCTATTCCTGCACTTTCCTCTCCCCTTAGTGCCGCTCCCCTGCTTCACTCCATCCTCTCCCCACCTTTAAATGGGTCTAAATGTGCATTTTCTTTTTTTTCCCCCGCCTTCCCTCGGTTGCCTCTGCTCACGGATAGGTTGATGGCCATGCACGCTAACCCCTCGGGAGCGCGCACCGTGAGCTGGGCACGGGCTGGGGTGCTGGAGCGGAATGACGGGGAGAGGGTGCCTGCGCGTGGAAAGGAGAGGCTCTCCGTTTGCAAGGTGGGATTTGCAAAGAGCTTTTTAAAGACCTGGATGCAAGTGCAGGAACGGGGCAAGCGTGAGGCAACGCTTCACCCCAAACATCATCCCGCCTCATCCCATCCCACAGCACATGGCACTTAAAGGCTCTGTAAATCAGTCTTTGTCTTAATAGGACTAGCTCTTTGGTTGGGTTTTTTTTTTAAACTATCATTATTTTTTTGCATTTTGGGCAAGCTCAGCAAATATTTGCTCAAAAAAAAAAAAAATTTTTGCTCCCAAAACACCTTCTGGGCTTTCCAAACCTGCTGCTTGCTGGTTGCTCCTCCCCATCTCTTGGGATGTGGTGGATCCTCCCGCCTCCCAAAGCCATCATTACCTTGCAAAATCAGCGTGACCTGCATGGTGTGCGCCACATCCAGACCCTGCACCGTCAACTGGTAAACCCCAGCGTCATCTGGCTGGGTGTCCTGGAGCACCAGCGAGGCGTTGTAGCTGATATTTGCCCTTGGCTTGTAGAAATCTCCCACCTCCATCCTACGCTGGCACTGTCGCCTGGACATCGCGAGGGTCTGGTTGCACCTTTCCATTGTGTAAATCAAAACTGGGCGATCCTCCGTCAGGAAGCTCCGCTTGAGACGGTAGACGTCCCAGGTGGAGTTGAGGAGCTGGAGGGAGACAGGCGGGACAGCTTTATCCCCAGGGGAAACCCAAACTGGGTTCTGCAGCGGGGCTATGGAGATGGTGGCAAGAGCACCTGCAGTGTGGAGGGATGAGAAAGGAGCTCATGAGCAAGAACTTCCCGTGGATGCCTTCACGTTATTGCCACAGTCGGGATTTAGGGCCTGAAATCTGGCGGAATATTTCCCACCCGGGTCAGCTGATGCCTCTCTACTCATTTAGATGAGGTGTTGGATGCACAACATGGGACTGAGCAATATTTACGTTTTCCAGGTGTCCCCTCCAATTTCTTTCTCCTCCACTGAGTCCCAAGGGATCTTTTGGGCAGTGCCAAACTCACTTCCTTCCTAAGGATTGCCTGAATAAACGACCCTGGCTGGACATTATGGATTTATCAGAGCAAATTCAAGTTTTTTTGAGATATTTGAGCTCGCCTTGGCTGTGCGGGGCTGCTGTTTGAGATCACGTTGGCTGTGCGGGGCTGCTTTTGCATCCTCTCCCCCTCAAATATCGCTCTGGAGCAAAGAGGCTGACAGAACAAAGGGGTGGAGAGGAGAAAAGTCTCCTTTCTGGGGACAAAACAAAAAAAAAAGATGGAATCAATGACTGGGAGGTTTTCACGGAGAAGGAGTTGCATGAGTCTCCACGGCTGGTGGTGAAGAAAGGGCTGGAGAAATGCTCTGCCCAGAGTCATTCTCTTCGAGGAGAAGATGGTGGAAACCTTCCAAGCTCTCCCTCCTCCACCTTTGCTGCCACCCCAGCCCAGTCTCCGAAACCCCTTCGCTCAGCCATGAACATGGAGAAGATGATGGCTCCCCTCACTGTGACACAGTCCCAGTGCTGAGCAGCACCGGGTTGCCAGCTCATCCCCCTCGCCGGCTTTTGAGGAGGACTCAAATCATTGCCCTTGAATCTCCTCATCTCCTTTTTGAGCAGGGAAAAAAATAAAAACCCCAACAAAGACAAAGGCCCGTGCTGGTTTCTGTCCCTGGTAGCATCTTATTCACCTCCCCCTCTGCGAGGTGACAAAGGATGTGGCTTTTTGTGGTATCCACTCGCAGGATGATTTTTTTTTTCATCAAAATTACTAGTTGTGCCCCTACTGAGAAATTACCTTCCACTACCAAAAAGCCCAAAACTTGGGGCACAGCAGGAAGGAGATCTCTGGTGTGAGATCGCTTTGTCCTTCACCAACATTTTGTGTCCATACGGCTGCAGGAGTACAAGCTTGGGGTGTTTTTGGGATGGATTGGTACTTCCAATTCCCAAATTTTGGCGTTGCTCGCGATCCTTCAAGCGAGCTGCGAGATTTTTGCATGAAATAGCAAGGGGAAAGAAGAAATGGTAAGGGGAAAGAAGAAAAAACAACCAGAAATTCTCTTCGTCCTTTGCTCGGACTGGGATGACATCGGACATCGTCAGCTTGGCTGGGAGATAGTGATGAGGTTGCTGCTATCGCTGTTTTTATTAGGGAAAAGGGAAATGCACCCTGTATAAGTAGCCAAGACTTAGAATTTATTATCAGAGCAATAAATGCGTTAACTTGAAATACAACAACTGCTTCTTAATGCTCCAGTTACAGAAATAATCCGAATCCCCTGATTTCTTCGAGGCTTAGCCGTAAGACAGGCAATCCAAAGACAGCCCTTTCCTCGGATATTAAGCTCTTTGCCACCCAATGTGGCGACACAGTGAGTTTTCAGCGTCCCATGTTCCCTGGAAGAACGCAACATCGTTGGTGGAGGTTTCTTCCTCCTTAACCTTGAGTTTCCTAGGAGTTACTGTCACATATTTCAACCCCTGCTATTTCCTAACTGTTTATGCTCTTTCCTCTTACCGGTCCAGAAGGTTGCTTACACCACAATTACGGACTTCAGCCATGGTACGAAACTTTGCGAAACTGAGACGGAAAGAGATTGCATTACAGTAGGTCAGGGGAGCGCTAGTTATGTTTGCGTCCGTGTTTTTTCACCTGTTGCCGATATTTTGGCAATAGCAAGTGGGCTGAGCCGTGAGGCTGTAAGGTGCCTGAGCAAGCTTTTTATTGGCGACGTTGGGTATGAGTGGTACCACCCATCGTCCAGCGCTTTCCAGGGGTGGCGGTGGGGGGTCCTGTGGTGCTTTATAGGTAGTTCTGCGGGTTTCTGCTTATTTTTTATTTTATTTGAAAACAGGGATAAAAGTTTGAAGGGTGAGGGGGCTAGCAGAGAAGGGTGACTGGTCCTAGATGGAAACTCAACTCCATCCAAGCTGTGGTTTCTTTTCTCCTCCTCCCAAGCGAGGAGCAAGGGATCCCAAGCAAGGGACTGAATTTTTTTCCAGTGTTTCTCCCTGCAGGTTTTGCATCAGCTTGACTCAAAAGGTGTCTCCATGCGCTTCCCGTGTTGCTTTACATCTCAATGGCTTCCCTCTCGCAGATCCACTTGAATTCTGCCTGGCAGGTCTCTGAGTTGATTCGCTTGGCTTTCACCACCCTGCAGCTCCCCGAGTCCATGTTGGCCAAGACTTTGAACCTGACGGAGAGACGGGAGATGAAGCAGCTCCCCCCAAAATGCTCCCTCCCATCTCCCAAAGCCCCCCCGCCCCAGGGGCACTCTATCTGCAGCTGAGCGTCTCCTCGGGCAACACTCACAGAGAATCATGGAATCATTCACATCAGCGGGTCCAAGGCAGCCCCGTCCACCCAGGTCCAGTTTTGAGCACTGACTGGTAAGTGCAGCCCCATCCAGACGTGGTTGGTTCCCTCTGTGACGCTGGAGATGAATCCTGGAGGGGGGTAGAGCGGACAGTGGGACCAGTCCTCCCATAACACACCAGTGCATGGGTTTTGGACACGATGGACAGCCAACCACCCTGACATGGACCCAGTTTACATGGAAACCTGCGTGATTTACACCCCAGAAGGACCTGGCCGCCCGTGCTTTTTGCATTACCATCTCTTCCAGGTCCTGGATGATCAGCATTTGAGCTCTCCGCACCTCACAGTCCTTCTTCCCCTCATTCCAAACCCAACTCTTTTTAGACAGCCAGTAGCATTTCTCCCCATAGGCCACCCATTTCTTGGGGCAGAGCTTGCACTTGCCTTCTGCTGCAGGAAGAGATGGAGAAACACGCCCAGACCTCATGAGCTCCACCCTAAAAATCAGGCTCAAAGAAGAGCAACCTTCTTCCACACTCCCTGGACCACCATCACTTTGCTGCAGCTCTGCATCTCCTCCCAGTTCCCACGATTTTCTTTCTCATCCTTGCTTGCAGACATCTTATTTCCCTGATTTCTCTTGAACTGGAGGTGGTGGAAGCTGGTTTCTCCCCTTGAGTCCCATCAGAAACACCCTTTGCCAAACAACCAAGGCTTGATGATTTGGGAGCACTCCTCCTCCTCCCAAAGACCTCAGTGCCTGCCCGTGAAGCTGTTACTCTGCTTTTTTTGCAGCCTGTTCTCACTTAGGGGAAAACCCTGCCTGTCACTTTGAGTGACATCCTCGGTCTGGCCATGCACACTTTGGTGCCCTTTTTCTCGCACGTGTTGCCTCTGCCATTGCCTCCACGCTTGATGGCATGAAAATCACCACCGCAACCCAAGCAGTGGCCTCCCAGGACCAGCAATGGAGGGGCGCCTGAACCTTGGCTCCCCATGACCCAGCTCTGAGTCTTAGGGCTTGTGGTTAGAGCAGTCTGGAGGAGGGATGAGTTAGATCTTACACATTGTGACGGTATTTTCTACAAACAGAAAAAGAAACAGCAAGACTCAAAGTCACTTCTTACGACTCATGGGCTTGCCACCTGCAGCTTCTTGACTCATATTTCCCTGTGGAAAGCATCGTGCTCTGAGAGGGATTATTTCTGTCTCTGGGTGCTTGGCTTGCACGTGAACATCTTGGTTGGATGCATCTTCAATGGGTCAAGGTGGATGCCAGGCTTGGGTAGGTGACGATGAGCACGGCCACCTCCTCCTTCCCTGGGGCCAGGATGTCTGCGGTCAGGGGGCCGGAGCACCCCCCACCCCCCTGGCATTTTTTGGGGGGGGGGGGGGGGGGTTGGTGTCGCACCAATCACCCCCGACCATCTCCACAGCCAACTCATCCGAATAACGATGGTTTGCAGATGGCTAGAGCAGCATTTATTCATTTGCAATATTTATTTTAATTGTTTTTTCTCCAAATGGGGAGGGTGGGCAGTTTCCCTGGGGAAAAGGAGGGAGGGGGTGGGCATTGCGGAGGGTGCAAAGAACCTCCCAAGCCCCAAAGGTCTCCAGTGCTCCAAGAAAGATGGGGACGGCGCAGAGCAGTGACGCCTACCTCCAAGCACGCATTTCCAAGAGAGTTTGAGGGCAGAAACCGGTGGAGGATGACAACAAGAAACGGCGGTTTGGACTCGAACCCAATAAGAATGAAAATATATCTTGATCTCCTGGTAATCATCCTTGCTGCAGCTTGCCCCGTCTCCCCCTTTCCCTGTGCACCCCGAGAAGCGGCTGGCCCCATCTTTCTCCTATCAACCCTCAAGCAGGGCAGGCAGCCTCCGGTTTGGTGAGAAATGAAGAGTTTATCATTCCCAGGAGGCAGGGAATGGGGTGAACCGGGATCCGGTCAGCATCAATCAAGCTCCTTGCCCCTGAAAAAAAAAAAAAAAGTCCTGTTTTGGGCAGTAAAAGAGGCTGATTCAGGCAGTCAACCAGATGCCGCGTGTCTGTGGCCAAGTAACATCCCCAGCCCTCAGATGCTTCTACAATGACAGCACCAGGGGCTTTCCTAGGGCAGCTCAGACTCCTCCCATGCTTTTTCTCAGTGTTCAATGCTCCCAGCTCTCCTCCCCAAAGACTTTTCCCACCGGGTTTAAACTCCTGTCCTGCACGGGAGCATTTTCTCACCTCTCTGGACTGCTTTTTCCTTTGAGCCTGCTGCTTTGGCTTCCCAGTGGAGGAAAGCAGCAGCAAGCCCAGCACCTTGCTTCTTCCTCCACTGTAGCAAGAAGAGATGACTCAAAGCCACATTAGCATGGCCTGACTCCTGCTTCGCATGCAAATCATTTCAAAGCAGCTCCGCCAGCTGCCAACGCAGTCGAGAAGTAACCACAAACCTTCGGGGAGCAGAGCGAGCACGGTGCTTCCAGCACCACCCGTCTACAGAGCTCTGTTAAAAAAATCTCATCGACTCATGGGATCGTTGAGGTTGGAAAAGACCTTGAAGAGCGTCCAGTCCAACCATTAACCCAACGCTACCAAGTCCGTTACTAAACTAAGGGGAGAGTAGCAATTCCACGTTTCAGCAAAAATAATAGGGAAAGGAATGTGGTGGTACATCTCCCCCTGCCCCTGTTTTTCTGTTCTGTTTTTCCCCTTCACTTCGGCCGCTTTACGACCTCCGGAATTCCAGGCCGCAGCCTTTGTGTAGCGAGTTGGTCAGTTAAGTGCCCCTTAATTGTACCAGAAACTCCTACATGGCTGGAGCAGAGAGCGGCTCTGTTCTTATCAACATTCATGTTATGGCTAACGAGGGGAACGAGAACAAACAGCTGCCCCGGACAGCCTTGGAACAGGGTGGCATCATCGCTGCTGGAATTCCAGCAACTACCGACCCGAATTGTGGCTCGGGTGGAAATTTACTGGTGATTCAAGTCAATCATCTCACAATCCTATAAACGGCAGTCCTGAGTGAGGCCCTTTGAGCTCTCCTGGACCGCCGCGGGCCGCACCAGCATCTCCCTCCGATCGAAACGTCTCTCAGAGTCAGCGAAAACTGGCAGATTCCCAAAGTCTGCTGCTACCAGAACTCCATTGCCGGAGATCGACAACGGAGCCTGGGCTGCTGATATTCTTCACTCCTCGAGGCTCTGCTCTCGCCCGTTGAGAAATGCCAAGGCATTAGGCGTGAGTATTGCACTAAACTCGAGGGGAATTTTTAACAGGTATGCTCTTTTCATATCTACATTTATAGTTGAGTGTGCATGCATGAATCAATTTAAGTAGTTTTATAGATGTATGATTTAATTTTAAAAGGAGTTTTATATTGCTGTACTATTCTTACAGCATTACTCTCCTAAACCATTGACCAAGTCTGAGACGAGGACTAGCCCCAGCCGCAGCTGGGCTCCTCTCTGAGAAGGAGTTTAGAAAGCAAGGGGGTCTGTTCTGAACCTCGGGACTCAACGGGAGGGTGTCCCCCTCGCTTTTGCCTTTATTCCATATATACACAATGCTTTTATGAATTGTTTTAACTCATCGTGATTTAATTCTCTTTTATGCGCTTCTATGTAGTAATAGAGTGAACCTTGCCATCTTCGAATCTGTAACTAAGTCACTGTTTTGATCAATTTTGTCTAATCACTTTATTAATCATGGATGATTGAGTGCTATTGAAAATATTACAATCAAATTCTGCACTTCGCCACAAGTAAATGCTAACTTTTACTAAATCAAACTGTGTAAAGTCACTCATCCATAGTGAATCGACATAACCAGCAGGACTCACAGACCTGCATTCGTGACAAGGACAACCCTCTTGCTGCTTGGAAAGTCTTAAGCACAAAGCTTAAAGCACAAAGCTTAAAGCAAAAAAGCTTAAAGGAAAAAGCTTAAAGGAAAAAGCTTAAAGGAAAAAGCTTAAAGCGACCAACGGTTTCTTGAGGTTCAGCCCCTTTGCCTTGACTGCGAGCCCAAGGAGACACCCCGAAGGCAACACGCAAGCTGTCCCTCCCCGCGCGCAACGATAGTCGAGCGGCACCAGGAAGCCATCGGCAGCGGACGGACCGGCGAGGTAAGCTCCGGGGAATGCGGCGTCTGGTCTCCCTACGGCTGGTTGAGTCAGTCGGCTGGGGTTGGGATGGGGAGGACCCGCCCGAGGGACGGCTCTGACTTTGGGGGCTGAAATAATCAACCGGCTCAATTAAAAGTGGCGAATTGAAGGGGGGGGGGGAGGGGAACCACACCAAACCCCCAAATTCACAACTTTTCAGCTGGTTTTATTGAAGCTTTTGCCACCATGGGTGCCCTGTCCCCCCTGCCTCTTTGGTTGTTTTGAGTTCTGGACATGTTTTTTTCAACTGTTTTTTGGGGTGGTTTTTTTTTTTTTTTTCGTTGGTTGTGGGGGTTTTTTTCTCTCTGTTTTGCTCTTTTGTAAGCACTTTTCAGTGCTGATTTTTTTCCAGCCCCTTCTAGCTAACAGGGTTGCTTTCTCTGGAAGGGAATTAAGACAATCACGGTGAAAAGAGGAGAATAATTATATGATAAAAAGGACTTAGATTTGTTTCCATTAAGGGGAATTTATAGCAAATTTGGGGGGGCTGGAGTGGATCGGCTGGAAACCGCATGGGCTTGGGAGGGTTAAAACCTGGGCAGAAGTTCAGGCTGCGCTGTGTGACCTCTTAAATTTTTTTTTGGGGGGGTTGAAAAACACAAACCTCCAAGGGTTTTTTGTTTTTTTTTTTTTAATTTTTAAGGGCATTTTGTGTAATTTTTACAAAGCTGAAAGTGGAACTGAAGTTTTCAACGTGAGCTGGGGAAAGTGGAACTGGGGACTTTTTTGCTATCGAGTCGACGGTCTCGTTTCTCAAACATTATCTCAGCGCCTCAGCAGCTCCCGCAGCCCAGGGGCGCAGGGCTTCCAGCTCGGCCCCCGCTGGGAGATAGGACAAAGCCTGGGCTTCCTGCCATCCACTTTTGGCTACCAGCAGGGAGGGGGAAGCCCCACCCCTTTCCAGCCCACCCATGTTAAGACTTTTTCTCTTCTCTAGTGCCAAATTTAACCCTGAAACAGCTTCTGAAACTCCAGCTGAGCACATTCTCAAGCCCTAGATGTGCCTCCTGCGAATCCCTCACGCAGGGGAAGGGGAATTCTTTGGGCGTTTTTCCTGCTTTTTCCTGTTTACTGGGAACAATAACCCGTCCCTCGGTGGCTTTAGACCTAATTCCCAGAATGCAGTTTTATTGTTGTGCCAAGCCCAGCTTGCCAGGGCACATTCTTGGCAGGCTTTATTATTTTATTTTGTAATGTTAAAGTACACAATACCCAGGAAGGGGCTGAAAGCTGTTGCAACGCGTTGGCTCTGGTACAGGAAGACAAACAAGCGCTTGGCCCCCATGCAAGGGCGGGTGTTGGAGGAACTGAGATAAGGGTTTGCTGCTTGCAGCAAAACTTGTTTTGCTCTGCAGCAAACCACAAGCTCCGCTTCAGCCTGTCAGGGACTTTGCTTCCTCCCTGCTGCAATGGCTCCTGACCCCTTTTGCAGGTTTGGCTCCCTTTGTAAACCCTAAACCACTAAATAGTTACATTTTTTTTTCTTTCACCATCTTTTAATATTTAAACTCCCTTTAAACGTCTGGTTTTTCTCTCCCTTTTTTCCTCCTCTCTCCCTTTTTCTCTCTTTTTATCTTTCTCTCCCCCCCGTCTTCTATTTTTCCCCTCTCCCTTTTCATCTCCTCTCGCTTTGTCCTTCTTTGTCTGTCTCCTTCCCAGCTTTCTTTCCCCCCTCCCGCCCCGATGGGTTTTTAGCGTAGGACAAACACGCTCTCCTGCCACGGCTTCCCATGATACCTGGTGCCCACGAGGTCTTGGGGTGTTGCAGAAATAAAAAACAAAAAACAAAGGGCTTTGGACAGCTTGATGGGATCTTGCAAATGCAGGAGGCATGGCTGGCCGTGGGCTTTCTCAGACTTTTCCTTGTTATCACGCTGTGCCGTTTGCAGTCCCCACAGACTCTCGTGCATGTAAACCCCTGGGTGAGGGGCATCTCTACCTGCAATGGGGAAAGGAGCCCAAAAGCCAAAGTCTTCAGTGGAAGAGGAAGAAGTGTTGAACAACTGCGATAAGGGGAAAGGAGCCCAAAAGCTTTCAGAGCAAGGGGAAGCGTTGAACAACTGCAGCGATGTAGAGGAAGGATATAAACGTGGTAAGGCTGGGGAAAAAAATCCAACACTCCGGGTGAGGGCAGGGGTTGGGAAGAGCAACTCGCTCCGGTGGAACACCAGTGGGCTGGGGATGGAGTTTTTGGGTGGGTGCAGATAGACCCAAGTACGTCCACCCTGAATTTCCTGATGGGGCCACCTCTAAAGGCTGAAAAGCCTAAATCCATCTCCAGGTCCTCAAACACGTGTTGGGGTCTTTGAAGGACACGTCTGCCCCTCCTGCCTTGCAGGCCTTGAGCCTCTGCAAGCTCTCCCCGCCCTCCCCAGCCCCAGAGAGGTCCCTGTCGCAGCCGGGACTTGGGACGGACTGAGGAGCCAGCAGAAATTCCTGTGTCAGGAATGGTGTGGGCAGCAGGAGCAGGGAGGGGATTGTGCCCCTGTGCTCGGCGCTGGGGAGGCCGCACCTGGAATGCTGTGTCCAGTTTTGGGCCCCTCAATACAAGAAAGACATTGAGGTGTTGGGGCGTGGCCGGGGAAGGGCAACGGAGCTGGGGCAGGGTCTGGAGCACAGGGCTGGTGGGGAGCGGCTGGGGGAGCTGGGGGTGTTCAGCCTGGAGAAGAGGAGGCTGAGGGGAGACCTGATCGCTCTCTACAACTACCTGAAAGGAGGGGGCAGGGAGGGGGTGTTGGTCTCTTCTCCCATGGAGTTAGCGATAGGACGAGAGGAAATGGGCTCAAGCTGCGCCAGGGGAGGGTTAGGTTGGAAATTAGGAAAAATTTCTTTACGGAAAGGGTGGTCAAGCACTGGAACAGGCTGCCCAGAGAGGTGGGGGAGTCCCCATCCCTGGAAGTGTTCAAAAAACGGGCAGAGGTGGCACTGGGGGACATGGTTCAGTCTGGTCTACCCTTGGTTGGCTTAGAGTGGGCTTGGTAGTGTAGGTTAATGGTTGGACTGGATGATCTTAAAGGGCTTTTCCAACCCAAATGATTCTACGATTCGATGATTCTAAAAAGGAGCGGAAAGGACCCAGCCCACACGCTCTCCGGCTCTTTCCTCCCCCAGGGTCCATCACCAAGCAGCCCGACTGGAAAGGATCCCACTCGTTGCGGGTTTTCATCCCCGTGTGCGTGGTGCTGGTGCTCCTCATCTTCGCCCTGCTGGTGACCTTGACCGGTGAGTCCCATCCCCACGGGAAAGATCTGGACCAGGCCCTGCCCCATTTCAGGGAAAGGGGGATCACAGGATTTTCCCAGCAGCAAAGCGACGCTCCCCAGGCAAAGCGCCAAGCCTGCTTTGGGGGGAGGAAACCCTGGTTTGTTCCCTAAACCGTGATCCCAGGCATCCTGGCTCCTCGCTCGGTCACGCCATTCACTTTCCCAAGGGCATCATCCCCAATTCCCTCTCCCCCTGCAGCTTCTAGGAAAAAAATAAAAAAATCCCATTCTCCCACTTTTTAGGGCTGCCCGTGCATCTTGGTCATCTTTTTCTTTTTCAGTGGTACATTTGGGACACCGTTTGCCTCGCCCCGAGTTCTTCCATGTGTGCCCAGACACCTGGCTTGGTT
This sequence comes from Pelecanus crispus, assembly GCF_030463565.1. Lineage (NCBI taxonomy): Eukaryota > Metazoa > Chordata > Aves > Pelecaniformes > Pelecanidae > Pelecanus > Pelecanus crispus. The sequence continues at coordinate 176,538 of NC_134671.1, read as the reverse complement.
TCCAGGGGAAATGTTATTATTTTTCTAAGACTGAGAGCAATTGGACCGACAGTCAGGAAATCTGTGAGACCATGGGAGCTTCGCTGGCCCTCATAAACACCGCAGATGAACTGGTGAGAATTGTGCTTCAGCCCCTACACTAGCACCAGGGTGGGGAAATGTGGGGGAGGTGGGAAGAGGCAAAAAAAAGAGGAGAAAAAAAAAAAAAAAGAGAAAAAAAACAGACCAAAAAAACCTGCTTGGCTCCAAATTGCACCCGGTGCTGTAGCCAGGAGCAGATGCCTTGGGGAAAGCGCCTGGGTGGGGTGATGGACACAGGTGGAAAAGAGGAGGTGGGGAAGACAAGACAGCTAAACCCACGACATTTCTTTGCTTTAAAGGCCTTCATTAAACGCTATAAAGGCAAAGCTAACCACTGGTTTGGGCTGCGCAAGGAGGACGACAGCTGGTGGTGGACCAACGGCACAGCCTTCAACAACTGGTTGGTCCAACTCTGTCCATGCTGGGTGATGGGGTTGGCAACCAGGGCAGGTTTCGTAGCATGGAATCACGGGACGCTTTGGGTGGGAAGGGACCTTTAGGGATCACCCAGCCCAGCCCCTGCAGTGCCAGGGACAGCTTTAACCAGCCCAGGGTGCTCAGACCCCGTCCAACCTGGCCTGGGATGTTCCCAGGGATGGGGCCTCCACCGCCTCTCTGGGCAACCTGTGCCAGTGCCTCACCGCCCTCACTGTAAAACATTTCTTCCTTATATCCAGTCTAAATCTGTTCTTTAGGTTAAATAGGCAGAATCCCCTCCCTCGCCCCGCTGCCCACGCTGCCGGGGATGCGGCCCAGGATGGGGTTGGCTTTCTGGGCTGCGAGCGTTTGTTGCGTTGCTTCTCCCCGCCTTGGATGGGATTTCTGAGAGGGTCTGGGATGACCCATCCTGGGACGGGGACCTTCTCCCGCCACCACGCCCAAGCATCACCCGGCTTTCCATGGGAGGTGGACCACGGACCAAGGACGCTGCACGCCAACCCCCTATTAGATACCCTCAGCCAAATGCCACCCTTTCTCTCCTAGAGAGCAAATCCCATCTGTGCTTAATTTTTTGGGGGTAGCTTTCTGCTTCCCCTCCTTTTCTTGCTCTCCTGAGTGCGGCTGCGTTGCAGGTTTGAGGTGCGGGGAGGTGGGTCCTGCGCATACCTGAACGAGGAGAGGATCAGCTCGTCCCTCTGCAACACAAAGAAGAACTGGCTCTGCAGCAGACACGATGACTACGTCCTCTGGAAGCAAAAAATGTTCCCGTAATGAAAGATCCCATAGCCAGGAGCTTCGTGCCCGTTCGCCAAAGTGGATGTGAAGAAACGAACACCTGCTTTCTTGGTAAAACCCTACACCAACACTTTTGAGTTTGTATTTTCATCCAATTTTCCGCTCAGACAAGCTAGACTCTGTCATTACTGCTGGATCACTGCATCAGAAAAAGTTTATTGAGTGTTTTCTGTGCACTTTGAAAGCTGTATTTTGCCTAGAAGCCAGTCAGCTCCATAAGCTACTCACTTGAGGGAACGAATTTCAGCAAATAGATTTTCTTCTTGTTGGAAGAGGATGAAAAAAGGAGGGGGAGGGAATCTAGTGCAATGGTGGATTTGCATGGCCTTTTGAAATGTTTTAGTGTTTTTTTAAAAAAAAAAAAAAAACCAAAAAAAAAAACCCCACCCCAACCAAACGCCCGCAAAACCAAAAAACTCAAACCCCAACCTGCCCACCCTAAAAATTCAAAACCCCCAAATGAAACAAAAAAGACCCCCCAAAACACCATCAAGACATAATCCCCAAACACCCCTAACCCCAAAGACAAAAGAAAGCCCCCAACCAAGCCCCCCAACCCCAAACAAAACAGCTGCCTGCCTCTGCTGCGCCCGGGGAGATGCACGCGTGGCATCAGACCGCTTACCGCAGCCGTGGATCAGGAGATCCTTTTCCCAACGGAATTACGCGAGGTGGATAAGCATGTAAATACACATTACAACAATACACTTGGTGCCCGCCGTGCTCTTCTTTTGCAAATCCGCGTGTCCTGGTTTCGGCTGGGACAGCGTTCATTTTCTTCCCAGTAGCTGGCGTAGGGCCGCGTTTCGGATTTCGGATGATTTGGATTATTCAACGCCGGTAACGCGCCGATGGTTTAGTTGTTGCTGGGTAATGCTTGCACCGGTCAAGGACTTTTCAGCTTCCCGGGCGCAGGAGGAGCTGGGAGGGGGCACAGCCAGAAGAGTTGATCCAAAGTGGCCAAAGGGCCGTTCCGTACCGTACAGCGTCGTGGTGGGTACAGAAAATGGGGGGGGAGTTGGTTGGGGGGCAGCGATCGCTGCTCAGGGACTGGCTGGGCGCCGGTCAGCGGGTGGTGAGCAGTTGCATCATGCATCCTTTATTTTGTATCTCATCATTATTATTATTTTCCCTTCCTTTTTTAGTCCTGTGAAGCCGTCTTTATTTCAGCCCACGAAGTTTACTTTTTTTTTTTTCCGATTCTCCCCCCGATCTCCCACCGGGGAGGGGGAGAGCGAGCGAATGGCCGCGTGGTGTTTCGCTGCCTGCCGGGTTAAACCACAACGCCGTGTTATTTCAACGAATTCAAGCAACCGGTTGTGTAGGCTTTTATTGATGCCGTAGCTCTATCAACACAGCTGCTGGGGCACAGATGTTTCTGGTTTCCCAGCTCGAGGGGGCTCATCTGTGGCCCCCCCCCCCCCCCCCCCCCCAAAAAAATTGTCTTGACCGGCAATGCATTTGGAAACACGGAAATCTTTCGCGGAGCCGTAACGGTGAAGACAGGGCTGGCTTCACCCCAAATATTGGCAGCAAGCGTCTCGCAGGCTGGGCACTTTTTGGGGATGGGCACGCGTCAGACAGAGGCATCATCGAATTTCTCTGCATCTCCTGCCATCGATGGCGAGAGCCGGAAAGGGTCTTTCTGGCAAACCCACTCGTGTTCACCGTCGCATATATCGACCTCCAACGCTTTGTCTTTCAGCGTCCCGCACCCCTTAGCCGTCCACTGCAGGGTGCCAAACCTGCAGAACAAAAAATTTTACCGCCTGAGAGGAGCGAACTCGCCCAGGCTTGCGGAAGAGGGGAGGTGGGGGGGAGGGGGTTCCTTCTGCCCTTTTTCTGCATCATCTCATCGTGCCACAACCGATTTCTGGCGGGTGGGTTGCCCAGACTTGAGTGCAGCTTGCCGTGCTTGCAATAAGATCTGCAAGGAACACGCACGGGCCATTAAAAGCCACGTCGGTTGCGTGGGCACGGCGGGAGGTGCTGGGTTACGGTGCTCCTTAAACCCAACTCTCGGCCTGCAAAGCTTTGGGCAGGGGGAATAAGAGACGATTGCGTAGACGGCAAAATCTCGGAGGGATGGGTTGGGGCACGTACCGGGTCTGAAATGGAGCAAAACCGCTTTTTTTATGTAAGATTGCAGATGCACTCACACTGTGGTGTTGAAGGGTGTGCGGTCCACCCATCTCCAACCCTCACGGGATGACATTAATCCGACCCACACCGGCTGCGTGTCTCTGCCTGTAATGTTCTTGAGGTAATCCTGGGAAACGGAGGGGACCGGTTGCTTCCAAAAGCTCTCCGTGGAGAGTTTTCGTGGGGTGCGAAGCGGCAGAGTAAATCTGACTCGTTTCATCCATCCCCGAATAGATCGGACACGAATGCGTCCCCCCCCGTGCGCTGAACGCCGCCACGCGTGGTCTCTAAAGGCAGCTCTGGGGTGAAACCACTTTAATTCGGAGCCCGAGACACTGACGTCGCCATCTGAGCTCTGCAGCCCTCCTCTTCCTCCCATGTAGGGGGACACCGAGGGGCTTTTGGTGACAATTCAGCCCCTTTTTCATCCCGATCGCTTCTTGGGAGACATCGGAGCAGGGGATCGGTGGGAGCCACCGTGGCAGCCCCAAGCCCTCCCGCTGCCAGGCACTTTTTGCTCCCCTGCCCACCGAAATAAAAAGGACTTTCAGGTCCTTTTCAAGCCTTCTCCTCCGTATTTACCATTTCTTTGCTGTCCCGGAGCACTACCAGCTGAGCCTTCTGATTTTCGCAGCCTGTCTTGCTTTGATTCCAGCTTCCCTTTTCCTTGGAAAGCCAGTAGCATCTTTCCCCGTGGAGCTGCCAGTCCTGGGGGCACAGCTTGCAGCCAGCAAAGGCTGAAGAGGAGAAAGAGCCGTGAGACACCCCAAGGGGTGGTCAACGTCTTCCCCAACCACCAGCGGAAAGGCACCGAGGACTTCCTCATCCCACACCCCAGCTCTTTCCCCATCCTCGAGTTGTTTGTTTTTTTTTTTCACGTCGTTGTGGTTTTTTTTTCTGCTCAGCCACCAGACAGGAGGACTGCGGTGGGGTGACCGCTAATGGCCGGTTGGGGTGGAGGAAGGGCGAGGAACCTCCTCTGCCTAGAATTGACCCCTCCACGGAAGAGGGGTCAGCACAAACTGCACGCAAAAAAAAAAAATTCTTCCTTGCGACGCTCCTCTTGGCCAAATAACCCTCGGTGGCCTCGCATCCCCAGGAGCATCCTTGCGATGGGGTGGGAGGGAAGCCCCGGCAAAGGTCCCACCTGAGCAGCTCCCAGCAGAACCAGGTTGGGAAGGGGGTTACCTCCGGGGCTGTCCTGCCCGGGCTCACAGAAATACTGCATCAGGGATGAAATCAGGCATCGCTCGGTGTGGTTCCTTCCCCAGATCTCACTGCCTTGCTGGGGAGCGCTTGTCCTCAGTGGCTGCAGGGAGCCCTGAAAAACTTGGGAGGAGTGAGGCGGGGTGAGAGGCCGCGGCCGTTTGGGGGGATAAATCCCACAAAAACCAGGTAGGGCTGGCTTTGATTTTGTGCAGCCTTCCTCTTGCCCCTCCACAGTCGCACCCGATTAATTAAGCCAGCCTGCAAAAACATGGCTTGTATCCCGCACCCTTGTTTAAAAGCTAGTTTAAAAGCTAGTTTAAACCCTAGTTTAAAAGCTAAAAGCTAGAGAGTCCGGGTTTCTTTTTACTCTTGGTGGGTGATGCGTCTCATCGCGTCTCCATGGGAGCAACCTTCGAATCGTTGAGGTTGGCAAAGACCTTGAAGATCACCCAGCCCAACCATTAACCCAACACTACCCAGTCCACCGCTAAACCCATTAAGAGGAGAGGGATAATTTCTTGTGTCCTGGCTTGGTGGCTGGATTATTTTTTAACGAAAGGAAAAACCAGGAATCAGGAAGGTTGGAAAGGAGCTCTAAGGTCATCAGCCCAACCATCAACCCAACACCACCGTGCCCGCTAAACCATGTCCCAAAGGCTGAAATGCTGAAATAACCCCCCTTTCCCCCTCCAAGCCCGCTCGTTGGGTTTTGAGCCGTAGGTTAAGAGCTGGTTACTCACCCTGCACGCTCAGCACCACCACCAGCACCAAGAGGATGAGGTGCCCCAGCCCGCTGACTTTGAGGAGGACCCCATGCCACTGCGGACACAAGGCAGGAGCTGAAAGAGGCCACATTTGCTTAAAAAAAATGGCGCATTTTCAGATGAAAAAGCTGGGGTTTTTAAAGGGGGGGGAAAAAAAAAAAAACCCCAAAACCAAAAACCCTTTGTCAAGCCAGCGAGTTTGAGAAGTTTACAGCCGCTTGGCTTCCTCCAAAAAATAAATCACCCCCGGTGAGGTTTAGAGGTTGAATGCAGAGATCATCACCTAAGGGTGGTTTTTCGGGCGGTGGAGGGGCTGCAGGTAGCCTCAAGAGCAGCCTCGGGCACCCAGCGATGGAGCTTAGCAGACCCAAAACCTTCCGAACTCGGCTTAATTTAGAGGAGGCAAAAGGAAGTGCCGGGCGTCGGTGGGACGTGGGTCTCTCCGGAGCTCATCCCCACCCGGATCCCAGAGGATCAGCAGCTTTGCTTCCCCGTGGGGCGCGTTGGCTCACGGCGGGCTCCTTGGAACCCCGTTTTTGCCACCAAGTGAAGGGGCTCGGGGGCAAAACTCTTCAAGCACCAGACGTTCGCTGGCTTTCCTCTCCCCCATCGCTTCCTCGCTTTCCCCGCGCTCTCTGTGCAAGCCAGGAGGACGCTTGGAGGACATGTAGCCCATCCAACGTTCTCCGCGTGTCTTGGAAACCTCAACAAGGGGATGGAGAAGCAAGCAAAGCCAAAAGTCTTCCCAAAAGCAAGCAAAGCTTGGAATAAGTGGGGTTTTTTTTCCCCCACAAAATAGCACTTACCGTGATGCTGCTTGGCAGGAGAAGAGCCATCCCCAGGATGCCTTAAATCAGCGTAAATTATTTCCCCAGCCATGAATGGCTCGGGAGGTTGCGAGAGCGTCCTAAGAGTGAAGGCGTTCTTGGGCAACCTCTCGCCTTATGACCGACCTGCTCGCGCCTGCGTCCGGCTGCAGGAAATGGCATTGCCTGGGCCTTTTATCTTCTTTTTTTTTTTTTTTTTGTTTTGTTTTTTTTTAAAACTTTTTAACTTTTTAAATTTTATCTTATTTTACTTTATCTTCTTTTACTTTACTTTTACATATATTTTATTTTATTTTTTTATCTTACTTTTACATTATTTTACTTTTTATCTTTTTTTTTTTAAAAAAAAAAAAAAAAGTATATCCTAGAGTCTTCCTTTGTAAATTAAGGCCGGTGAGGGGGTGGGTGACCTCGGAGGAGGTCACGCGTCTGGAGCTGTAGAAAAACCTACGGGTTTAACGATTGCGACGAGCAGCCGGGAAAAACGCGCAGAGGTGTAAAAAAAAAAAAAAAAAAAAAAATATTTAAAAAGCCTTTAAATAAGTTTTTTGGAGGGTCAGGCTGACGCATGTGACACGCCCGGCTCAGCGTGGCGGGCGGCAGGAAAGGAGGCGAGGAAGAGCCAGGCGGGATGCGGCGTTCCTTCCCCGGAATGTCGGCTGCGAGGCCTCGGCGCTGCTGTTGCGGTGCGCGGCTCGGCCGCCGCTCCCGCTGCCTTGGCCGCAAGCGCTGGCCCCGTCGCAGCCCGCGGCCGCGCCGCAGGTGCAGGGGGTGCGCAGGGCTGGCACCGTCCGGCTGTCCTCCCCGCTTCCCGCAGCCTGCCAATCAATTCTATTTATTATTTCATTTTTTATTCTATTTTATTTCATATTTTTATTTTATTTTATCTGATTTTACTTTCTTGTTTTATCTTATTTTACTTTACTTTTACATTATTTTATTTTACTTTTATCTTATTTTACTTTGTCTTATCTTATCTTACTTTATTTTTACATTATTTTATTTTTTATTTTCTTTTAATTTTATTTCATCTTATTTTACTTTATCTTATCTTCTTTTACTTCACTTTTACATTATTTTATTTTACTTTTTAAATTTTATTTTATCTTCTTTTACTTTACTTTTACATATATTTTATTTTATTTTACTTTTTTATTTTATCTTACTTTTACATTATTTTACTTTTTTATTTTATCTTCTTTTACTTTTACATTATTTTACTTTTTAAATTTTATCTTATTTTATCTTCTTTTACTTTACTTTTACATTTTTATTTTACTTTTTAAATTTTATCCTATTTTACTTTATCTTCTTTTACTTCACTTTTACATTATTTTATTTTACTTTTTTATCTTTTACATTATTTTACTTTTTTATTTTATCTTCTTTTACTTTACATTATTTTTATTTTACTTTTTAAATTTTATCTTCTTTTACTTTACTTTTACATTATTTTATTTTACTTTTTAATTTTATCTTATCTTGCTTTACTTTTACATTCTTTTATTTTATTTTTTAAATTTTATCTTATCTTACTTTATCTCATTTCCTCTTACTTTCCTTTTACATGATTGTATTTCATACTGCAGTTTGCTTTTCACCCTGCGCGTTCCACAGCGTCCAACTCGGGAGCGCTCCGGGCGCACGGAGCAAGCAGCGCCTCGCGTGCTACGCTGAGCTTTTTTCTTTTTTTTTTTTTTTTTTGGTGCATGTGAGAACCTCAAACCAGATTTTTTCTGGTCTGCATCACCCCCAGCGACGCCTTTTTATAGAGGCAGGAACGATTTTTTCCGCCCCACGCACCCAGCAAGAAAAAAGCAGCGGAAATTTGCCCCAATAGCTGCCGGCGGCGAGAAACGGGGTTCCAGAGGAGAAAGCCAAAGGTCGCAGCAGGAAAAGCACTGCCTTTTTTTTCCCCTTTAAAATTTATTTTAAAAATATTTTTATTTTAATTTTTGAAAATAACATTTTCATTTTTTTTTTCCACCTGAAGGCTTCGTTGGCCTCATGGAAAGTTTTGTGGTGAGCTGCTTTTACGCTTTGCTCTTCCTGCGCGCTCCGGCGGCATGCGACTATTGTTTTAAAAAAAAAAGAAAAAAAGAAAAAAATTAAGGTTTTGGGGTAAGAACCTGGAGTCGGATAGTTTAATTGTAAAAACACTTTTTTTTTTGTTTTCCCTGTTGGATGCGGTCCCTTGAGGATCCCATTTATTGGAGGTGGGGGAAAGGATCGCGGTTTTAATAGGGGTGGGGGGAGACAGGATTCGGTCTTGGCTCGACGATGCAAGTCGGCGGGAGGCGTGGAAAAAAGAGATTTTTTTTAAATATATATATTAAAAAAAAAATCACAAAATGGACTGGCGAGCCTCCTGCTCATCGCACCTCCACCTCTTGGCATCCTCGAGGGCCCTTTTGGGGGCCGCGACGCTCCGGAGCAAAGCCGTCGCCAGCGGCAAAGCGTTTTGCCCTTCCCTTTCTCCCCCAAAAAATAAGAATTTTGGGTCCTGCTCGCCAGCTGCAAAGCATCGCCTGGAGATGCAGGGAAAGGCGCGGGGCGGGGCTGGAAGGGAAGCGGCCGCAGGTTTGGTCGTGGGCAGCTGCCCGTGGCCACGCAGCCCCTTCCCCATCGGCCCCGCAGGATCCTCAGGAAAATCCCCCAGAAAAAAAAAAAAAAAAACAAAAAAAAGCAAAGCAAAAAACGGATTTTTTTTTTTTTTTTTTAATGCTTTCTGGGTTCGCGTTTCTCTTTTAGCACGAGAGGGCTGCGCCGCAGCATCCTGCTTGTTCCCACCGGCCGGCGCCGGGTAAGGGGGTTTGGCATGGGCTGGGGGGAGAAAACTTTAATTGGGGGGAGAAAACGTTAATTGGGGGGAGAAAATAATTTGGAGGGAGAAAACTTTAATTGGGGGGAGAAAACTTTAATTGGGGGGGAGAAAACTAATTGCAGGGAGAAAACTTTAATTGGGGGGGAGAAAACTTTAATTGGGGGGAGAAAACGTTAATTGGGGGGGAGAAAATAATTTGGAGGGAGAAAACTTTAATTGGGGGGAGAAAACTTTAATTGGGGGGAGAAAACGTTAATTGGGGGGGAGAAAATAATTTGGAGGGAGAAAACTTTAATTGGGGGGAGAAAACTTTAATTGGGGGGAGAAAACGTTAATTGGGGGGGAGAAAATAATTTGGAGGGAGAAAACTTTAATTGGGGGGAGAAAACTTTAATTGGGGGGAGAAAACGTTAATTGGGGGGGAGAAAATAATTTGGAGGGAGAAAACTTTAATTGGGGGGAGAAAACTTTAATTGGGGGGGAGAAAACTTTAATTGGGGGGGAGAAAACTAATTGCAGGGAGAAAACTTTAATTGGGGGGGAGAAAACTTTAATTGGGGGGGGAGAAAACTTTAATTGGGGGGAGAAAACTAATTGGGGGGGAGAAAACTTTAATTGTTGGGAGAAAGTTTTAATTGGGGGAAGAAATCTTTAAATGGGGGAGAAAACTTTAACTGTGGGGAGAAAACTTGAATTGCTGCGATAAAGTTTTAATTGGGGGAAGAAAACTTTAATTGGGGGAGAAAAGTTTGATTGTGGGGAGAATAATTGTTGGGAGAAAACTTTAATTGTTGGGAGAAAACTAGTTGCAGGGGGGAAATTTGAATTGCAGGGAGAAAAGTTTAATTAGGGGGAGAAAGCTTTAATTGTGGGGGAAAAACTTTATGGGGAGGAAACTAATTGTGGGGAGGAAACTTTAATTGTGGGGAGAAAACTTTAATTGTGGGGAGAGAACTTTAATTGTGGGGAGAAAACCAATGTCCTCTTAAAAATTAGTGCTTCTCTTAAAAAAAAAAATCATTTTGGTTCAAGACAGCAGCTTCAAAAAGCCCGAACGCCCGCCATCCTCTTCCTTATCTCGCTATTTTCCACGGAGGCAAACACCCGCTCCTGGAATCGATGACGCTCGCTTTCCTTCCCCAACGTCACTCTTTGTGCTGCCCTTGGCATTTCGAACCAGGAGGATTTCTAGACCCCAAATCGGTGCAAAATTATCGCTAGCGGGGTAGAAATTAATTTTTTTTTTTTTTTTTTTTTTTGAGTTCCCACCTTTGCCCGCGCTCGGATGTGCCTCGCCGACGACCCCGAGCTGAAAATCCTATGGGGAGGCTGAGGACCGACAGCCGTCGCGACACCTCCGATAGGTGAAAACCCCAAAATGACGGAAACGAGGGATTATTCCGGCTTTTTGGGTGCGGAAAGGAGCAAGCGGGCAGGTAACTGTAGAGCAATGAACTGAATAATTGCTGGGGTTTTCTTTTTTTTTTTTTTGAATATGTCCATAATTTGAGAACAAAAACCAGCTGAGGTAAGGGAGGGGAGGTTGTAGGGGAAAAAAAAAGTTTTTTTTTTTCTAGCACTTCCCTCAGGGGAAAATTTTTGTCGATCAGCAGGTGGAATTTTTGCTCAGAACGGTCTCATTTCAGACACTCTGGGTTATTCTCAGATGTGATTCATCCTCCCTGAGGCACTCGAGTCACTGTTGCTTTTGGGTTTTGGCGGGGTTTTTTTTTTCTGCCCAAAGATTCCAAATTTCTGCTTTATGCTGAATGAGAATAAAGACATTTTTGAACAGCTGAAGTGTTAAGACCCCCAAAATAAGGCTGGCATTTAAATCCAGTTTAGACACATCAGCAAAATATTTATTAAACTCTGCCTTCCCTTCAGCGCTGCCCTGTTTTAGTTCTCCTGATTCTTCCTCCCATCTCCATCATCCTCTTAATAAGACAGAAAAGGGGCTTTTGGGGTCCATTCCATCATCCCGACCCAGCCAGGGACTATGATCTTTAGGTAATGGGGTTTTTTATCTGGCATATTTATTGATTTTTTCATTCTGATTTTTTGATTAGTTGATTTTTTAATTTTTTTAAAAAAATTATTTGGCATATTTGTTTTCTGACTTACTTTCTAACATTTTTGCATAGGGAGGAGGGGGGGAAGAGGGGAAAGGGGGTTTTGTCCCGTTAAATTTGGTTCATGCAACAGACAGGGACAAAGAGGGAGAAGCTTAAAAGAAAAATGGTGGAAGCCCCCCTGGGTGAAAACACTGAGATTTTTAGGTAAAACCCTTAGGAAACGGAATTTTCTTTGCTCATGGTGGGAGGAAAGAGCATGTTCTGCATCGCAAGACCCAGAGATGGAGCGGCCATGACTCAGATCATTTGCAAGACCCAAAGTGTCTCAGTTTAGGTGGAGAAAGAAGTCCACTGAGCTTTAATAATGAAGTAGAACCCAGAAATTAAAACGTGATTTTAAGTATGGTGCGTATCAGGGCTGCAATGGGGGAGGAGACAATGGGCCCCTGCTAAGGAAAAGTTCCCAAAAGTAAAAAAAAAATAAAAATATTTATTCCACGTGGAGAAGAATTTTTGATGTTTCTCTTCCCAAAGATGCTTTTGATGAGCATCACCCGAGCGCTCAGATGTGGGGCTCGGCGCTCTCCGCGATGGCCCGATGCGGGGAGACGGCGTTAAAATTCCCCTTCATCCTCAAGGAAAAGGAAGAAAAAGCGTCTTTTGGGCCAACAGCCTGGACGTAGCCCCGCAAAGGCATTGAAGGTTTCTTCCGCCGCAGGTTACAGCCTCGAGATGAAGCCGGAGGCGCGCGTTGCCTGTCAGGCGACGATGGCCGTGCTCTTCGTGGCTCTGCTCGTCACGGCCATCGCTTTTGCGGGTGAGTACGGAGGTTTCCATCCCGTGGGGAACGTCGCCGCGAGATCTGGGGTTGTTACGCCCCTGCTGGATCCGCCTCCGTGCTCCCAGGGGAGACGCAGCCCAACCCAAGAGGCTGTCCTCTGTCCAGGGAAGGGACGTTGCAAGGAGCGGAGAAGCCTTTCTGCAGAAAACCAAACCCATCTCCTCCGTGCAGGAGCTGGTATCGTCTAGAAACCCTTAAAAAAAACCAACACAGCGAGCCATTTCATGGGTACAGTCATCTGAGCTTTCCTGAGGGTGTTTTCTTCATAGAATCATGGAATCGTTGAGGTTGGAAAAGCCCTTTAAGATCATCCAGTCCAACCATTAACCTACACTACCAAGCCCACTCTAAGCCAACCAAGGGTAGACCAGACTGAACCATGTCCCCAAGTGCCACCTCTGCCCATTTTTTGAACACTTCCAGGGATGGGGACTCCCCCACCTCTCTGGGCAGCCTGTTCCAATGCTTGACCACCCTTTCCGTGAAGAAATTTCTCCCAATATCCAACCTAAACGTCCCCTGGCGCAGCTTGAGCCCATTTCCTCTCGTCCTATCACTAACTACTTGGGAGAACAGCCCAACACCCCCTCCCTGCCCCCTCCTGTCAGGCAGTTGTAGAGAGCGATGAGGTCTCCCCTCAGCCTCCTCTTCTCCAGGCTGAACACCCCCAGCTCCCTCAGCCGCTCCCCACCAGCCCTGTGCCCCAGACCCTGCCCCAGCTCCGTTGCCCTTCCCCGGCCACGCCCCAACACCTCCACGTCCTCCTCGTAGTGAGGGGCCCAAAACTGGACACAGCATTCCAGGTGCAGCCTCCCCAGCGCCGAGCACAGGGGCACAATCCCCTCCCTGCTCCTGCTGGCCACACTATCCCTGACACAAGCCAGGATGCTGTTGGCCTTCTTGGCCACCTGGGCACACTGCTGGCTCACGGTCAGCCGGCAAAAGGGTGGCAAAGAAGGGGCCATTTCTCTGCTGCTTGTCCAAGCAGCAGGAGATGTTGGCGTGAGTCCCACCAAGCCAAGAAGTCCACAGAAACAAGAGAACTCTTTTTTTCCCCATCCTTTGCCCATCGCTGCTTTTGCGTTAACGACAGACAGCAATACCTAAGGGCACGCTTAGGCGTAGGGATATTCTGGAAATCCTCTTAAAACTTGCATCTTTGAAGGCCACCACTTTGTTTTTTTCTGTGAAGGCACAGCACCCACATTTCTTGTCCAATGTCATGATCTGAGCTTGTTTTCTCCCTTCAATCCACCCAAGACTTCTCCTGGTGTCTCAATTTTTCTTTCCTCTCAACCATTGGGGCAGCTGCAAGACTTTTGGAGGCCAGGAGGTGGGGGACGACCATCCCCACCCTGGAGAGTTCAAGGGGCAGGTGCTGCTCTTTAACGCTGTTGCTCTATCGATGGCAGTGCAGGCTTTTCAACCTCGTCCCCAACCCTGTTTTCGGTGTCCGTTCGACTGGATCGGATACAGAGGAAAATGCTACTATTTTTCGGAGGCTGAGGGGAACTGGACATCCAGCCAGGACAACTGCACGGCACTCGGTGCTTCCTTGGCCACGCTCAACGGTGTGGAGGACTTGGTAAGGAGTCACGAGGACACGCTTAGCATGGGAAAACGAAAAAGCCACCGACGTATTGGCCACCTTTTGGGTTCTTTGACTGGTCGTTCAGGATCTTCCTTGGAGATGTGGGCTGAGGAGATGGGGAAAATGGTTTTCTTGAGGGTAGGTCATCATGGGTCTACTCAAATGTCTCACCAAATCCAACCGATGCAAGAACTATAGCAAAAAAAAACCCAAAAAAGCCCCGTTTCTATGCTACAATGAAGCTCTGCCTTAAAGATGACACTTTTTGGCAGTAGATTGAAAGGTTCAAGCACCAAAGGAGCCCAAAAGGAGCACGAGCAGCTGATAAAACGTAGATGATTGGTTGCAGGAGGTTTCTGCAGATGGCCAGAGACGTCCCAAAGCCCCACGACCTGCCGTAAAACCCTTCTCTCGCCTCTTTTTCAGAGCTTCGTGATGAGGTATAAAGGCATCTCGGAGCATTGGATCGGCCTTTCGCGGGATGACGAGGAGCAGCCGTGGAAATGGGTGAACCGCTCACATTTCTCTCACCTGTGAGTCTGCGTGTTTTTTGGAGTTTTTTTTTTTTATGTCATTGGTTGGTGTTTCTTCAGCCCCGAAATGCGCGTTTCTTCTAGCGCTTGAGGAGGATCCAGAGGTAGCAATGGGACAAACGATGTTTGGGAAAGGCAACGTTGCATCCAGAGCCAGTCTTCATTTTTCCCTTTGAATTGAGAGGTGGAAGCAGTACGTTTGGTGCGGAAAACACTATTAGATTTTTATTTTAAAATAATTTCTTTTTTCCTTGCAAAGCATCAGGTTTCTTACAGCCAACCCATACTACTGCCGAAGTAGAAAAAAAATTCAGCGTCAATACTGCCACATCGATGCCCGTGAAAACTGAAGAGGAGGAAAAAAGCCAACGTGTGATTTTTCTCCTTTTCCCTGCTGACCCCAGCTAAGGTGGGTTGTCTCATCTGTCCTTCTAGGTTTCGGATCCGCAGCAGCGGCCTCTGCGCCTACCTGGACGACAACGGGCTCAGCTCCTCCCGCTGCAGCGCCGAGAGGAGCTGGGTTTGCAATAAGCCTGAGCTGCAGAGCCCAGGCAAGGGCAACAGGACGAGACGGGCTCAAAACCTTTGCATCAGCTCCTAAGGGGCTGCAGGGAGCGCTCGTCAAACCCAAACACCCGCTGCACAATAGGGAAACAAAAGAAAAACCTCAAAAAAAAAAAAAAATCAAAAAACAGAAAAAGCACACTCAGGGAAAAAAGCCTATTGCCAAAAATTGCTGGCTAAGAACCAAAATTATGTGTTTGCGTTTGGCAACCCAACTTTGCCATACAACCAGCAAAAATATCTGGTGGTTACTCACAGCAATTCACACCTGATAATGACTTAGTCATAACCCCACAGCAATTAAGCGTCAGAGCAAGAAGAAAGCCAAGTCCGGTTTTTCTGAGCTTTTTCACCCCTCCAGCTCGGCTTTGCAAGCTCCTCTCCAAGCTAGAGGTCTGCGAGGAGCAGCGCGAGCCTCTGAGTGCTCGTCAAGGGGAGCAAGATTGCAAAAGAGCGTGTTTGATGCGCTGGCCAGCCTGAAAATGAAATTTAACGTAGCTTCTTCTGAATTAAGCCAGGGAGAATGAGTTCACATCAAGGGAAGTAACACCTGAGAGCACCAAGAAGCCTCTGCTATTCAAAGTCGAGCCACAGCCTTCTAAGGTACCAAAGGGAATCTCCCACACAAGACACCTTCAATAATGAAAAAAGCCCAAACAACCCCAAAATACGTGGTTCTGCAAAGAGGCACTTCCAGACCTCGCTCCCCTCTGTCCAAACTGGGTATTTTGCATGAAAAATAAGGCATCATTGCAAGAATGATGCAGAGCCTCTGCCATCTCCCAGAATATTCCTAGTAGGATCGGAATAATTGTGATTTTTACAAAATAAAATAAACCCACATCTCTCCCACCCTTATCTCCTCCCTGTAGCCACTCGAAAGGGGTTTTCTAGCCTTAGCCACTGCTTCTCCACACCCAAACCTATTCCTATTCAGGTTTATTACTGTATGTGCCTATAACGAGAAGGCGTAGATGCTTCTGTCCTCTCTTTAAACAGTTTCTCTGGCTGCAAACGAGGGAAAACGAGGACCTTGGTCATTAATAGCTGTGGTGGGTTGGCCCCGGCTGGATGCCAGGTGCCCACCAAAGCCGCCCTCTCACTGCCCTTCTCAGCTGCACAGGGCAGAGAAAATACAACGAAAGGCTGGTGGGTCGAGATAAGGACAGGGGGATCAGCAGTTATTGAATTTATTGCCAATCAAATCACAGTAGGGTAATGAGAAATCAAACCAAATCTTGAAACACCTTCCCCCCACCCCTCCCTTCTCTTTTTCTCTCCCGCCCAGCGGCACAGGGGGACGGGAATGGGGCTTGGGGTCAGTTCATCACCCATCTCTGCTGCTCTTCCTCCTCAGGGGAGGACTCCTCACCCTCCTCCCCTGCTCCAGCGCGGGTCCCTCCCACGGCAGACAGTCCTCCACAAACTGCTCCAGCGTGGGTCCTTCCCAGGGGGTCCCAGCCTCCTCCGGGCACCCACCTGCTCCGGCGTGGGCTCCTCCCCGGGTGCAGGGGGATCTCTACTCCACGCCCCTCCAAATTGGGGTGGGGGGAGAAGCGAGCATGAGCACATCCTTGTGATGACAAAATCAGTTTTAAACCGAGGTAGTGGCTGGTATTAATGCAAAAACTGCAAAATTTAAGATTTTGAATTAGGGTTGGAAGCCCGGCCAGTGACGGGCATCGAGGTCAGTAAAAGAAACCTTCAAAGGGGGCCGAGTTTGGGAGGAAAACCCAAGTTTTCAGCTCAAAACCAGCTGGGTGAAGCCCAGCTCCCGTTAATGAGCTTTGGATGAATCTAACGATAGCAGCTGTTGGACGAGACGAGTGGTGCCGAGCTCGGACCCGAAACCCCCTGCATATAACCCAAACTGGAGACAACTGAGGTGGAGGTAGGACCACGAGCCGAGGTAGAAATGACTCCAAGAGCTGGAAAATAAGAGTTGAGGAGCATCAAGGAGCGTTTCCAAGCACCGTGGAGCAACCAGCTTCGAGGGGCCGCCGCCGGCGCATCAACCCTTGCGGGACAGTTTGATGGTGGAGAGGAGCACGCAGAAGTAGGGGAAGACCTTCTCTCCACTGAAGGAGGCCGCGGGGAAGGTGAAGATGCATTGGCGGCTGCCGACGGCGTAGAAGGAGACCTGTCCCCCCTCGTAGTCCAGGTAGACCCCGATCTCCCCTCTGAGGAGCGGGACGCGGGTGTTGGAAGGAGCCGTCAGGGCCACGCAGAGCTCGTTGTACTTCTGCAAGCCCCAGATCTTGGCGTTGGGCTTGAAGAGGACCCGGCCTTTCCTCTGAATCGACTCGCGGGCCACCCCAACAGCCCAGAAACACCCGTTCGCCTCCACCTCCCAGTAGTGACGGCCCGAGGTGAAGCCCTCGCTGCCCAGCACGCACGGATCTGTGTCAAACCGGCCCGGAGCCTCAGGCCACCGGTGACCAGGTCTACCCCAGGTGGCCTCTTTGAGGTCCTCGGAGAGGATCACCTCGGGACCCGCGGTGGCCGGATCCAGGGTCACATCCACTGGAGAGCAAAACAGAGAAGGAATCAGAAGCCAAACTTAAGTGTAGAGAACGTGCACCCCCAAAATCCCCTTCTCTGGTTACTTTTCAAGGAGAAAGGGAGAGAAGTGGTGAGGTTGGAGATGGAAGAGCCAAGAGATGGGGGTTGGAGAGGAAGGATCTCCAGTTTAAGTTGGACATGGAGGAGCCAAGAGATGGAGTTTGGAGAGGAAGGATCTCCAGCTGAAGTTGGACATGGAGGAGCCAAGAGATGGAGATAGGAGATCAAGGATTTCCAGCTGAGTTGGAGAAGCCAAGAGATGGAGGTTGGAGAGGAAGGATCTCCAGCTGAAGCTGTAGAAGCCAAGAGATGGAGGTTGGAAAGGAAGGATCTCCAGTTGAAGTTGGAGGAGCCAAGAGATGGAGGTTGGAGAGGAAGGATCTCCAGGCCAGGTTGGCCATGGAGGAGCCAAGAGCTAGGGGCTGGAGACGGAGAAGCCAGGGAGACAGAAGGTGGAGCTGGAGGATCTCCAACTCCAACGGACACCTCACTTGCCGCTGCCCAGAAAACATCAGGAATCGGTACTTTGCTCCTCTCCGGCCGCCTTTGGTTACCTTCAAACTGTTTTGCCGTGTGGTAGTCCAGGGCAAGATCCCACGTGCGCGGCTGTGGTTTGAGGAAGAAAGCCATCACGCCCACGATGTCCTCCCCTCCCAGCTAGAGGCGCAGAAAAGGGAAAGAAAGGAGAAGATAAAATTATTATCCTACACGCGGGCACATCTCAGCTTCTCACCCCTTTTTATGTCAGAAAATGGGTTCAACCACCGTATTTAATCAAAATACTTGAAAGAAAATGCCATTTTTTTCGCTGGTAGTTGCAAAGGAGCTTGGTCCATTTATGGGAAGACCGACAGAGATGGATTAAATCGAGTAATTCCCTGATGATGAAGGGAATACGAGGAGCAGGTTGGGATGGACCCGTCTCCCTTGTAGATAAGATTATACCCCAAATTCCCCATTCCTTGTGCTGGCTCAGGGATGAATCCATCTTAAATCCATCTCTACTCTCCACCATGCATTTTCTTGGGCAATCAAATCCGACAAGGTTTATTTAAGTGAGAAAAATCCTTAAAATTGAGATAAGCCGAGTCCCAACTCTCCCGCGTCCAGAGAAATCCTGCAAGAGGCGCAGAAATTTGCCGCTGGCCCCAGAGAAAACGTGCACGGGGGAGATAGGGCTGGCGTCAGCAGGCCTCGAATCCACCCTCCAAAACCTGGCGTGGGGCTTTGAGGGTAAACGAGCAGTTGCCTGGGCACTGGAAATTAGCAATAAAGCCCCCAAATTGTTGAATAAACCACGCGGCGACGCTCAAAAATAAATCGGTTGCTTCTTTCCCGCACGCTTTCCCCAGCAAAACTGCAGGGAGGGGAATTAAAGCAGCAGGTGGATGAGTAAGAGTGGGGAAAAAGGTGGGAAAATCACCCCGGAATTAAGACAAAAGCAGGAGCCGTGCCGTTTCTCACCCAAATTTCCCCAGCCGGATCATTACGGGTAGATGAGAAGCAAAGAATAACCACAACCAACCCCTACAAACCACCTTTAAATCCAAAACAAAGATCCTGAGGGCCAAGCGAGGATAAATCTGCTTTCCTTCTTGTGTTGGCGGGATGGGGAGAAGGCTCAAAATTACCTTTTTCCCCCCCAAAAGACGGCAGGGTGATGTAACCCACCTGGCAGAGCTGGGATTTTCCCCTCTATTGAACCCTTCGGTGTTTTCCTCGGTGGCACCGGCGCCGTTCGGGGGTCCCTCCGACTGCTTTTCCTCCACCAGCTTCTTCTCCACTTGGTTTATTTTTCCTCCTTTTTTTTTTTTTTTCTTTTTCCTCCTTTTTTTCTTTCCCCCCTCTCTCTGGCACAGGCTCAGCAAAAGCTTGGTCCCATCTCTGCCTCTGCCAGCTCTTATCAGCCGAGGTGGGAGGAGAACCCCTATCTCGTGCCCGCAGACGGCCTCGACGTGCTCGGATGCCTCCTGCACTCTCCGATTGCAGCTTTTTTCCGCCCCCCCCATTTGTAGGCGTTGGGGAGGAATAAAAAAAAAAAAAAAAAAAGGCAGCGCAAAAAAGGCGCGTCATTGCACTGCACCACAAGGAAGAAATTGGTTAAATTTTTGCCCCCCTAAGCCCCCAAATCCAGGCGCAGCCCCTTCGGCGTGACGGAGCTGAGCGAGGCAAAGCGGAGACGAGGATGGGAGCAGCTTCCAGGCGAGGGATGAGACGGCAAAGCCTGGAAATGAGACGCAGGGCAGGGGGGATAAAACACGTTTAAATCCAACTGTGGGTGAAAAAATTTGCTCTTCCCACCCAGGAAGGTCGTGCCAGGAGCCCAACGCGGGAACACCCACGGGCGGTTTAAGGGAAAGCGGCTTCGCCCCGCGCCACCGCCTACCTCCAGCATCGATTTCTCGGAAAGAAGGGAAGCGCGGCCACGGCAGCATCGCGAAACCTCTGTGCCACGACGTCGCCGCTGTCCTGGTGTCGAAGAGGAGAAAACCCCGCACGTGCCGGCGGCGATGGGTGAGCAGCCGCGGCCACGAAGCTTTTTGGGGAAGCCGGCAGGACCTGCGAGGCGAGAGCGTCTTCCGACGGCCCATCGGGCCTCTTCCCCCTTCAAAAAAAGAAGAGCGCAAAGGGAAAATATTTCAATTTCTTGGTGGGAAAGCAAAGCTACGGCGCCTGGTCCTGTTTGTGGGAGAAACTGAAGAGCGAGCCGATGCCTGGTTTGAGGGGAAAGCAGCGAGGCGGCTTTGGCGGGGGATTATTTGCCGCCTTCCCCCCCAAAAAAAATTAAGATTTTGAAGGCAGGCTTATACAAATGAGCCAAGCTGATTGCTTTAAATGATTTTTTTGTTTGGGAGGTGCATTCAGGAGAAAATCCAGCCTCGTCTGCGATCCCTAAGGAAAGCGTTGGCAGAGTTTCTGGAGAGCGAGCGAAGAGAAGCGACACTGGACTCCCTGGTCAGGGTCCCCTCGGCCCAAATGGGTGCTTGGGGATTTTTTTTTGTTTTCTCCCCCGCCATCCCTCCAGCAAAAACACGCGGGAACATCCCCGCAACGCGTCCCGGTGCCCTACAAAACCCCAAACGCGGTGCGAGCCACCGGTGCGGCTCCCGGGTGGGTTTGGCAAGCGCTGCCTCCGTGCACAGCTGTTAATTATCCCCGCTTTAAATCACTTTATTGTCCTGGTGCCGCTCGTTTGCATCCCAGCTCAAATCCTAAGGGGAAGTTTCCTTAATATGGAATTAACCCTCCCCACCCCCGGCTTCCCAGGGCCCTCGTTGCTTTTGGCCTGGCAGGAGGGAACGGCAATGGGGAAGTGAAAAGGAGAAGGAAAAGCATTGACTGAACGGCTTAATTACCCTCTGGTCATTAATTAACCACATCACCACCTCTGCCCCAGTGTTACAGCCCCCCCCCGGCTCCAACCAACGCGCTTTGTCCTTTAAAAGGGAAAAATTTGGCCTTTTTCAAACATATTTTTTCAGCCGGAAGAGCTATAATCAAGGGTAGTTCCAAGTTTATTTAGGTTTGAAATTTTTCTCTGTTTAAGAAGAAGAGAGAGAAACAGCATTTTTATAGGAGCTATAAAAAACAGAATTAATTACCCTCTGGTCATTAATTAACCACATTGCCACCTCTGCCCCAGTGTTACAGCCCCCCCGGCTCCAACCAAAGCGCTTTGTCCTTTAAAAGGGAAAATTTTGGCCTTTTTGGGGTGTGATCTCGCAGGATTTGGGGGTTTTTCCCCCGTTTCCAGGAAAAAAGCGAAGCTGAGTGCCGCTGCCTCCGGACCGAGCTCGAGTGGCTGCGCCGTTCCCGGCAGAGGAGCGGGCGGTGCTGGGGCAGCTGGACGCCGCCTTCGAAGCCGCCCAGCTGGAAAAATTCCTCATGGGCGGCCGAGGGGATCGCGCGGCTCCGTAGGCAGCTGGAGGCCGAGCGCTCGCCCCAGGGGAGACCCCTCCTCACCCCAAAGCTGCCCCCGAGGTGCTGCCCGCGGGGTCCTGAACCCGATATTTTGGTGCTGGGGAGGGGGGAGATGCAAAACGCAGCTGGGAACGGGCAACTTTCCCAGCGCAGAGGACGAGGGTGAGGCAGGGGCGGTTTTTGTCTTTTTTCCCTGCTGCCAAATCAGCATCAGCCTCTGCCAGGCTTGGCTGCTGAGCTGCCTGGGTTTCCCCACAGCTCTTGGGGCAGAAAAAGCGCAAGGTGGGATGGGGCAGGGCGGGACGAGGCCGGAGAGCCCTGGGAGACACAGGACACGGACACAGCAGCCAAGCGCTACGAGACAGCACCTTTCCCTCCGGTACCGCCTACGTCCCGCTGAAACACAAATGATTTTCATAATCATGGAATCGTTGAGGTTGGAAAAGACCTTGAAGATCATCCAGCCCAACCATTAACCTACACTACCAAGTCCACCACTAAACCAGTTAAGGGGAGAGGAATAATTTCATGTTTCCTGGCTTAGGGGCTGGATTACTTTTAATGAAAATAAAACCAGGAATCACTAAGGTTGGAAAGGATCTCCAAGATCATCAGTCCAACCATCACCCCAACACCCCCATGCCCACTAAACCATGTCCCCCAGTGCCACCTCTGCCCGTTTTTTGAACACTTCCAGGGATGGTGACTCCACCACCTCTCTGGGCAGCCTGTTCCAATGCTTGACCACCCTTTCCGTAAAGAAATTTCTCCCAATTTCCAACCTAACCCTCCCCGGACAGCCTTGGAGCAGGGTGGTATCATCGCTGCTGGAATTCCAGCAGCAAGCCGACCCGAATTGTGGCTCAAATGGAAATTTACTGGTGATTCAAGTCAATCATCTCACAATCCTATAAACGGCAGTCCTGAGTGAGGCCCTTTGAGCTCTCCTGGACCGCTGCGGGCTGCACCAGCATCTCCCTCCGATCGAAACGTCTCTCAGAGTCAGCAAAAACTGGCAGATTCCCAAAGTCTGCTGCTACCAGAACTCCATTGCCGGAGATCGACAACGGAGCCTGGGCTGCTGATATTCTTCACTCCTCGAGGCTCCGCTCTCGCCCGTTGAGAAA